>NC_133319.1:8310920-8337027 GCF_012295235.1 Primulina huaijiensis | reverse complement strand
AATTATTTTGAAGAATAGAACTTACTTGTTCAGCCAAGAATGCTTTCTTCTTCACATGCAATTTTCTCTTCACAGTACATAAGTCTTTTAAAAATTTTGCATATGAATGTACTTGTTTAATAGCATCTAATAATGGAATATTTATCTTTACTTGTTTAAAAACTTCATAGATATCAGAATCATTTTTTTGTTTTTTATGATTTGTTAATGCATGAGGAAATGGTGGAGGTTTATTTGATTCATTTACTATTTCAGATGATTTATCATTTAACATATTATTTTTAAAATTTAAGGTATCATCATTCTCAAAGGTATCAGGATTATCATCCTTACTCTTTGATTTTAAATGATCTTTGTTTTCATTACTATATGGATCATTAACTATTTTACCACTTCTAAGGGTAATAACAGATTTTATTTGATCAATTTTTTCATTTTTTAATTCTTGATTTTTATTTTTTGGATTATGTTGAGGTTGAGATGGAAAATTTTCTTTTTCATGAACATTAAGTACAGATGCAAATTTTGCAAGAGTTTCTTTCAAATCACTCATAGATTGACTGTTTTGAATATTGATAGATTCTTGCATTTGGATAAATGCTTGAATTACATCTTTAAAGTTTTTTCTTGGAGGTGTAACAAATGAAATATAACCTTGATGATTTTGGTTATTTTGAAAATATTTTTGTGAGGGTTGTGCATTATTATCATTCCTCCAACTTAAATTAGGATGATTTTTCCATCCAGGATTATATGATGTTGATAAAGGATCTAGTATTGATTTTTTATAATTGTTAACATAATTTGCTTGTTCATGGAGACATTCTTTAAATGAATGTAATGTTGGACAATCTTTTGTAGCATGTTCATGTGTATCATATATATGACAAACAATTTCTTGAATACTTTTTAATTGAGCACTCTTTTTCATTTCTAATAACTCAATTTTTCTTGCTAAAGATGCAAGTTCAGCTTGAATATCTATATCATCTTTAAGATTATAGATACCACCCCCATTTGTTGAATTATTGATTTTAGTTGTTGGTGGTTCTATTGTGCCTATATTATCCAAATTTTGAGCATTTTCTGCTAATAAATCCAAATACTCCATAGCTTCATTTGGGTTTTTATCTTCAAAAGTTCCATTACACATGAATTATATCATCTTCCTATCTTTAGGTATTAGACCTTCATAAAAGTGAGAAACTATTCTCGATGTTTCAAAATCATGATGTGCGCATGTATTAAGTAATTCTTTATATCTATCCCAACATTGATAAAATGTTTCTCCTTGTTTTTTAAAAAAAGTAGTCATTTTTCTTTTTAAAGAGTTTGTTCTATGGGAAGGAAAATTTTTTTTGAGAAATTGTTGTTGCATTTCTTCCCATGATCTTATTGAACTTGATCTCAAATGTTGTAGCCATGTTTTAGCTTTATGATTTAAAGAAAAAGGGAAAAGCGTTAATCGAACTATATCCATGCTACAATTTTGATCATTACAAGTGTTACAAACTTCCTCAAATTCTCTTAGATGTAAATATGGATTTTCAGAATCTAAGCCATGTAAATTTGGTAAAAGTTTAAGAATTTGAGGTTTAAAGGTGAAACTAAATGTATCAGGAGTAAAAACTAAACAAGATGGGGCACTAGTGCTAATAGGGTTCATATGGTGCCTAAGTGTTCTTAATTGATCATGTTCTTGATTATTATTATTATTATCATTATCTTGATTATTTGAATTATCATCCATGTTAAAATTATTTTCAAATACTCGAATAAGTCTACCGCTTTTTTTTCGACTCCAAATACTCATACAAAAAAAACAACACAATACTTATAAATAAAACATAATTATCAAATATAAACTTAATTTATACCTCCCGGCAACGGCACCAAAAACTTGCTACTACTTAAATTATAATTCACCCAAGTGTAGGTTGTCTGCAAGTAATATATTTCGTAAGTACGAGATCGATCCACAGAGGTTATTTTAAGTATAATTAATTTATAAATTACCAAATGCAAGAACGAAGTTTACAAATTATAAATTTTGTCAAGGCTCGAGGATTTATTCTTGGTTTATGCAATATTGTTTAACTAAAATTAAAACAAAGAAAACCACCATAAATAATGGTTCCAAGAAAATTAAATATTTAAACACACACCTAATATAATATAGTTCCCACTATAGAAAATACCGAATTCACCGATATTTTATATATGGTACCTATGATTATATATATAACTATATAAATATATAACTGTATAAAATAAATGTTAAATTAAATCATTATATTTCATTTAGAACAACCGGCAGAGCCACGCTATTGCCTAAATGAAATATATGATTTAATAAGTTAGTTGCGGGAAAGTAAAAGTTAGTTGCGATAAAGTAAATGTTAGATGCGGAAAGTAAAAGTTAGTTGCGATAAAGTAAATGTTAGATGCGGAAAGTAAAAGTTAGTTGCGATAAAGTAAATGTTAGATGCGGAAAGTAAAAGTTAGTTGCGATAAAGTAAATGTTAGATGCGGAAAGTAAAAGTTAGTTGCGATAAAGTAAATGTTAGATGCGGAAAGTAAAAGTTAGTTGCGATAAAGTAAATGTTAGATGCGGAAAGTAAAAGTTAGTTGCGATAAAGTAAATGTTAGATGCGGAAAGTAAAAGTTAGTTGCGATAAAGTAAATGTTAGATTGTTAGATATCATAATATTTCATTTAGAACAACCGGCAGAGCCACGCTATCGTCTAAATGAAATATATGATATAATTATATAAATATATATATATATATATGTATAATATAACAATAATAATTGATGAAATATTTATTGTATCAAAATTAAACAACAAATCAAGATAACCACTTCAATAGTATCAAGCATTTGATGTAAATTGATAACAACAAATAATTCATTTTTATACCTACAATAAAAAGAAATTAGCAAAATGAAAAGAAATAAAGAAAGAATATACAAAATATAAACAATCTTACTTCACCAAAAATTCATCCTCTTCACCTTGACATAATAGATTTAGCTTTCCATGAGCTTACTTTTGATCAACACTAAAAACATCACTCATAATTGGGAAAATGAAAAATATATTGGTACTTAGAACTTTTATAAACACTCACACTATATTTTACAATGAGATAGAATGATCCTCAAGCTAGCACAAGGCCTTTATTTATAGGCCAAATGAGAGAAATGATCAAAAATTTTATTAATACCATGTAGTTGTAATAGTAATCTTTGTCTCATCCAACTTCAATTCCATATCCCTTCTTTCAATGCTTTGTTCCACGACTTTAATCACCGAATTTGACTCTGCTCAAAACAGCAAACATGTGAGAAATTGTCTGTAGGTGACTTTGGCTACTTGGTTCACCCCATTTGGTTAAATATTGAAACAATTATGATTCTTTTACTATATGCTAGTCATGGTGAAAGTAAATTTTTCCTCCTTTTGATATTTTCACAATTTGATCATCTTAACAAACTTTTTAGGCAATCATGTCTTCTGCAAAGTTGTAGATAATTTCTCAAGGATTCCAAACATGTTTGAATCACCTTCATTTGAATTTTCTAGCTTGAGTTATCATTATTTTACCAACACATTGAAAACCTGAAAATAAAATATATTTAGTAAGACATTTAAATATAAACAAACAATAATAAAATAACATAATTTTATAATTTTAATGAAACTTAAATTTTAAAATATAGGTTTTAACATATAATAAATTATTAATTTTAAGTTTAATCAGAAAACAAATTTTTTTTAAAAAAAAATTAAAAATATATATAAATATATTATTTTAAAATAAAATCATGTTTATTGTTTGTATCTTAGTAATTTTTGCAAAAATATCATACATTACATGTTTGAAAGGTTTAAATTAGAAAATATATTAATCTATCTAAGGATGTTTAAATTTTTATTTAAAAAAAAAAGTCAATTTTAATATTCCGATCACTATAAAAATATGATTTATGAAATCTTTTTGAGTGATTAACCATTGTGATAAATTCAGGTAATAAAGTATATGGCTCAATATATACTTGATAAGAGTGCCTAAAATTTTAAACTCATACATATTTTGTGAATGAGTGGAGATGATTGAGAAAACAGCTTTCGAGCCTTTATTGATCATAAGAGAGGCTATCTATTGTTTAGATCTTGATTTCTTATTTTGAAAAAAAAAATTGATATTTCTTGGAAAAAAAAGAGAAAAAAAAGAAAAATGTTGACGATCTATGTTGTTTCAAAGTTATATGCTACGACCCATTTATCTCTCATAAAAAAAAAAGAAAGAAAGAAAGAAGAAAAAAATAGAAAGAGAGAAATATATTGTACAAATTAAATAAATATGTGATCAATGAGCATAAACTTTGTCTGATTCTATGATGTTATGAAAGAAGAAGAAAAAAATCTCAAAAGAAGATCAGGAAAAAATATAAATATATAATAAGAATAACTAGATTTTGAATCTATGGATTTCCTATCTTTTGATTAATTTGGCTCGTTTTTCTGTCTGCAATCTGTAAACCATTTTCATGAGCATTTATCTGTATTCCAACTCCATGAGAGAAATTGTTCCCATAAATTGAAAAATTTATTAACCTGTGAGGATATGGAGTTGAGACTCTTATTAGTAATTTTTGAAGGCCATGTACATTTAATTACCTGAAAATAAGCTTTGAATTGATCATATCAGATTATTTCATAAATTATAATCATGATGATCTCGATATAACTTTGACAGTTTTCAAATCTAATTTAAACACTTGGATAGTTCCGATTACATTTCTATTTAAATTAATTAATATGTTTTGTATTGCTATTAACGCTTAAATAGCTAGGGACTAGCAATAAGCTGGTTGGGGAGTGTGATAAAGATAAAAAATTGTATATTAATTAAATTTTTTATAATATAAATTTATAGTTTTGTTTTATTAAATGTTTAAATATTAAATTGTATAAAATATAAGTTGTTGCGTAATTATAGGTTTTTACTATTTTTACAGGTTCGATAAAACAAGAATAACATTGGCATTGCAAATGAGATTAAGATGATTCTTGGACCTGTAGAAAGTTGATGTTAATATCTACAATATTGGTGACAAGCATGAAATAAAAATCTTCTCACAAGAGGGATAAAATTAAGCAACAAATAAAGTTATCAAAGGAATGATATTTTTACCATGCTCTAGCATTTTGACCATATCTCTCAAATTACTTGGTAAAATGGTTAAAAAAAAACACCACAATTCAAACAACTCAATTATCTACATGTTTTATTTTATGTGAAAAAGAAAATTCGAATGGGAAGATTTTCAAAAGTGATGTGTATTAAAATATAATTTCTTGTAACACAAATGAAGACTTATGTGTAAACAAATAATATTTTATTTGTGGTTGTCTTCCCAAATTTGGCTATAAATAGGGGTGTATTGTAATGAATTGGGATATCTCTCATTCTATGAACAAACCTTTGAGTTCAAAATATTTCTCTCTTTATTTTTCCTTAATTTCTTTATTTAAATATAATTAGCATGTTAATTTCATATTCAATTTAAAAATTTGAATAATGAATAACTAACTTCCTAAAGTTGAGATGAAAAGGTGAAAAAACTCTTGTCATGATAATAAAGTTATTAAAAGATAAGAATCTATGTTCTATATTATTTATTATTTATGTTATATTTATTTCTTTAAGCATTTTTATACCCTACTTATAATTGAGAGTTTTGATTTATTGTTGCTATATGTTACACTAAATTTTTGGAACCATTTAAATGTTAGTTGGGTATTACCAACCATTTAAAGTGGATTCTTTGATTTATTATATATGAATATATTATAATATTAAATTCTTGGAACCATTTAAATGTTAGTTTGATATTACCAACCATTTAAAGTGGATGTCTTGATTTATTATATATGAATATATCATTATATTAATTTCTTGGTACCATTTAAATGTTTGTTTGGTTTTACCAACCATTTAAAGTGGGAACCTTGATTTAGTGTTTACAAATATATATATAGCACAATAAATACTTGAAAACATTTATAAGTTTTGGTATATATTATATACTTATAAAATAATAATATATAACAAAATATAAATATGATTATTTAATTTATTGGAACTATTTTATTAAGTGGATTTCAATAATGTTCAATAATGTTAACTTTATTAAAATATCAAGAGTGGATCCTTTAATATCAACTACTTAAATTAAAAATTGAACAATTAAAAATTACCAATTAAAGATTCAAACAATTAAAGAAGATAAAACAAAAACAAAAATAAAAAGACATTGTAGTGGACTTGTAATTACCTTAACTTCCCTGTAGATACGATATCGGACTCACCGAATTATACTACTTGTGGACAACCTGCTCTTGGGAGTGCAACAATCAAAGTCGCAACATATTCGTATTGGGGCGATGGATCCATCTACATGTAACCACAGTACTATGCGGCGGGGACATCAGCGACACTCTCACCCGTCAATTGAGTCTTGGCCTACGTATTAACATATCATCGTATTCGTATTAGTCACAATTACTTCACTTCCTTCAACACTTCGTATTTTCATCACTTATAAAAATTAAACATGCATATAACGTTTTTCTTTTAAATCAAGCATGCGACATATCTTTTAATGTCCATAATAAATCATAAAAATGCAATAATATTTAAAATAAACATTTTAACATATAAAACAACATTCAGGGCACTGTTACGACGTTTACTAATTTTCGAGTGTAAAATGACCATTTTACCCTTAGACGTAAATTTCACAATTTGAAATTTTCTTAATTTCGATGACTCTAGACCATCCCAAACAATTATTTAAGCTTATATTAATTTTCTTATATTTTTATTTATCTTAAATCGATGACTTTTAATTTAATCTTTAATTATAACATATTATTGTGTTTTAATCCCGAATTAAACCAAACTTTAATATAAACTTCCCAAACTTAAAAACTTAGACTTTTTATATTTATTTAGCACTCGTGAACCATGACTCGACCCCCATGAGCCATGTTTCAAATTTTAGTTCATAAAAGCCCTAGTTTTCAAACCACAACTTTAACCCTTGAGCCAACTTACGTTTTTATCGAGCCACCTTCGAGCCAGCCTGAGCCAAATTCAAACCAGCCCTCCCCTGGACCCTCTTGAACCCTTAGCACCCTTAGGACTTGAACCCAAGCACTAGCCAAAGCCACAACATCAGAACATGTCATGGCCGAGAACCCCTCATAGACTAGGAATCTTTGTTTATGCGCCTAGGACCCTAGCCACCAGACCAGCCCCTGAACCAGACCCTTGGGCACCCTTTTAGGACCCTAGTGACTCACCCTAGCCCAGCCCGAAGCCCTCTGGCCGAGCCTCTTATCCCTGTGTGGCTGCTTCTCGCGCATGACTCTCTCGGGTGGCTAGGACTCCTCCCCAGCAACTTGTCTCGAGTCCTAGCGTGGCTTGGACTTCTTCCATGACCCAAGCCAAGGCCCAGTCGTGACCCAATCAAAACCATGCAACAAAACCCTTGAACCCGAGCCCTTAATCACAAAAACCGAAAGATGGTTCCAGCTTATGTTCTTTATCGTGTGCAGCGTGTTGTACATGTTCTAAGACTCTTAAAATCATGTAAAACAAAGCCCATTTCAACTCCTAATCATGGCAGCCCGCTTAAGCACATAAAAATCATGATTTGGATAAAAAAAACATGCTTTTAAATTCACCCTTCATGCAAAAACGAAAATATTCTATGATGCAACTTGTTTTTCATACAAAACATAATTAAATAAATACTATGGTGCGATGGATGAGTAAAGAAAAGAGTATGGCGTGCCTTTGCGTATCAAACGCACGAATTTACGTTGACGAATCGAAGAACGATGACGAGAAGCCTTGGGCGAAATTCCTTGACAAAGAGCTGATGCTTTTCCCTTTTTTTCCTTGTGTGTGCTGTGTATAATTGGAGTGAAAAGAGTTTGAGATGCTTAGGGGAGTGGGGCGTGTGAGTTGTGATGTGTAGGGAAGGGTTTGGGGTCACTACAAGAAAAATGATTTTCCGCAGCACGTCATCAACAGCGTGCATTAAAAGCACGCTGCGAATATTACTTTTAACGGCGTGCATCCATATGTGCGCTGTTAATATTATTGCACTTGACAGTATTAACGGCGTGCATTAAAAGCACGCTGCGGATAGTAATAGCCGTAGCGTGCAGTTATATGTGAGCTGTTAATAACTTATGCAATTTTCGCAGCGCACAATAAAGGTACACTGTTAATAATATTATTAACGGCGTGCATGTTTATGTGCGCTGTTAATAGTAAATAATTTTTTTTAAAAGGTGCGTCATCATTTAGCGACGGTTAAATTTAGCGACGGTAGTATTCACTCCGTCGCTATTAGCGACAGTTTTTATTAAACCGTCGCCGATTAAAACTAGCAACGGTTAAAAATAACCGTCGCCAAATTTAGCGACAATTAAGCATTAATCGTCGCTATATTTAGCGACAGTTTTATTTTACCCGTAGCAAATTTTTAAATTGGCGACGGTTTAATATACAACCGTCGCTATTAGCGACAGTTTAATATACAAGCGACGGTTTTAATACAAACGTCGCTAATAGTCTATAAATATCCGCATTTCCTTCCCATTTTCTTCACAACACTCAGAATTTTTCTCACGATTTTAGGATTTTAGTTTCGATTTTAGTTTTGATTTTAGGATTTTAATTTCGATTTCGTGTACTTTTTTGTTTCAATTTTTACTTAATTTGTAAATGTTAATAAAAATCATGAGTATTATTATTAGATTGTAAGTTTTTTTTTAAAAATTTATTAAATTATAAAAGTAAATTTTTTTTTTTAACGAAAAGATTAGCGACGGATTATGAAATCCCGTCGCTAAACTTAGCGACAGTTTAAAAACCGTCAATTATAAATTTAGCGACGGTTACAAACCGTCGCTAGTTGCGACGGCAATTTAAAAACCGTCGCTAAAATTAGATTTTGCACTGATTATTAACGGCGTACATTGCACGCTGCGGATAATTGTATTAACGGCGTGCATATGCACGCCGCGGATAATAAGATTAACAGCGCGCACATTTACGCTACGGATAATCTTGAACTTTCAACAGCTTAGAACTTTGCAGCGTGCAATGTGCGCTGTGAAAAATGAATTTGCGCGCTGCGAAAAGCTATTTTTGTTGTAGTGGGTGTTTTTATTTTAAATAAAAACTCCTAGTGTAAGCCTAGGCCCATTAGCATGGTACAATAGGCCCAAAAAGCCCATTAGTACTTTCAAATATTATTTTTTTAATAAAGTTTGCGAAATTATCAGTCGGGTTGTCAAAACGTTCTTATTTTTGATGAAAATCGTATATCGATAAACATTACGTCCCGGCGTATAAAATCATCTCAAAACTCTTTATTTTCAAATATAAGAAAAAGCATCACCCTTAATTTAAATAATTAAAAACAATTAACTAATAAAAAAAATTCTGTTTTCCAGCCCTCGGTCTCCGTTCCTCGATCGCAACTCGAATAACCTTTAAAATTACATTTTAATGCAACCATGTTGAAAAGTATATTTTAAACATGTAAATATGTACATCATAATTGATTTATTCAATTAAAATAATTAATAGAAATACACAAGAAATTTAATAACTTGCATGCATATGGTTTACGTGGACTTTCAAATTTTCGGGACGTTACATGATATTTTGACAGAGGCACATACATCTCTGTATTACATCTATTCAGGGGGTACCAAGATGTACAAGGACTTACAGACGTTGTATTGGTGGCCAGGGATAAAGCGGGACATCCGCCGATTTGTATCTGAATGCTTTACTTGTCAGCAAGTGAAAGTAAAGCATCAAATGCCAGCAGAGATGCTTAAGCCACTACCTATTTCCGAGTGGAAATGGGAGAATATCACAATGAATTTCGTTGTTGGATTGCCAAGGTCAGTCAGAGGATCTAATGTCATTTGGGTTATAGTGGATCGACTTACTAAATCGGCACACTTCTTACCGGTGAAGAAGACTTTCTCCATGACTCAGTATTCAAAGCTCTATGTCCGAGAGTTAGTACGATTGCACGGAATCCCAGTTTCTATTGTGTCTGACAGGGACCCGAGATTCGCATCGTCCTTTTGGAAGAGTTACATGCAGCTATGGAGACGAAGTTACAATTCAATACGACATTCCACCCTTAAAAAATATGGCCAGTCTGAGCGAGTGGTTCAGATATTGGAAGATTTGTTGCGAGCATGTGTGATCAATTTTCATGGGAATTGGGAATCGAAACTACCTCTAGTGAAGTTTACTTATAACAACAGTTTTCAATCATCTATAGGTATGGCTCCCTACGAAGCACTGTATGGAAGGAAGTGCAGATTGCTGATTCATTGGGATGAAGTCGGTGAGAGATCAGAACTTGGCCCAGAGACTGTTCAGCAGACTGCAGATGTAGTGGTCAAGATCCGAGACAGGATGAAAACTGCCCAGAGTTGCCAAAAGAGTTATGCTGACAAGGGAAGAAGGGATCTCGAATTTGTCATAGGAGATCACGTATTCGTGAAGATAGCACCCATGAAGGGTGATATGAGATTTGGGAAGAGAGGCAAGCTGAGTCCGAAATTCATTGGGCCATTCGAAGTTCTTGATTGAGTTGGGACACTTGCTTATCGTGTAGCTCTACCGTCGAATCTGGCCGGAGTACACAATGTGTTCCACGTTTTAATGCTGAGGAAGTATATGGCAAATCCTTCGCATGTTTTGACTTATGAGCCATTGCAGCTTTCTCCAGATCTATCATATGAAGAAATAGCTGTCCGAATTCTAGACAAATAGGAGCGGAGACTTTGGAACAAAGTGACCAAGTTGGTCAAAATCCAGTGGCTGAATCAATCAGTAGAGGAAGCCACTTGGGAGGCTGAAGCAGATATGAGAAGTCGCAACCCGGAGTTGTTTGGTAAGATTTAATTTCAAGGACGAAATTTATTTAAGTGGGAAAGGAATTGTAGAGCCCAAAATCAATATACGTTAATCCATGTATTTTTTAAATTGTTAAATTATTTATTTAATTTTAAAACGATTTTAACGATGCATGATTTATAATTTGCATTATTTTAAATTATTACATGTTTAGTTGATGCACGTTAAAACGTTTTCTTGAGTTTTATGTTTCAGACAAATATTCGAAGCAAGATCGGGAAAGGAGACCGGTGACAATTTAGGCGATTTATGAATAGTGTGGTATTTTATTTCAAGTCAAAAAATTGGTATTTTAAATGATTTATGAAATTTTAAACATTTTATAGTCTAATTTAATTTATTAGGTGATTTTAATATTTTAAACTTTTCCAAAAATACTAATTTGAATTTGGGGATTTTAATCTTGAAAATTTGGTACTTAATTATTTTATTAAATCTTTAAGGGGAATTAAATAATTAGATTAGTATTTGTTAGGATAGGTTGGTTGGTTGAGATGTGTTTAGAAGGGAGGTTGAATAAACACTCACGATTTTATAATCTTTTCGAATGAAGTGTCAGTTTTGTGACAAACTAAAACTAGGAATTTCCTCAGTCAATGACAATCAGTTTAACTAATAACAGTTGCGGAAATAAACTGACTGAAAGATAGAATAACTAACTGAAGTAAGAACACACAAAGATTTATGGATGTTCGGAGACTTCAAATACTCCTATGTCACCCCTTCTATCACAAGGATATGATATGCACTAAAAGAATTTGATCGATACAAAAATTGTACAGACCCACTTCAGTTTGGACTTAACACTGCCAAAACTGAAACTCTTAGTTTACGAAATATCTCACAGTTCTTAAACTGAACTAATTAGCACAACTGAAGTAGTTAAAGATCAAATAAACAACAAAATAGTTTGTGCTTATAAGCTCGAAAAGTAGCCTCAAATGCTACAAATATATCTGATTAGTGTGATCTTTTTGATTCTTGAGTTAGAACGATAAATTCAGCAAGGTAACATGAAGCTTAAGAGAATAGATAGATCGATCGATAGATATGTTTCTCAAATGCTCTTCTCACCTATTTATAGGCTTCTCTTCAACGGTAATATAATTTGAATCTTTATACCCGTTGATTGCCACATCAATATTGCTCTGAAATTCGTACACTGTAGCTCTGAAATGCGGCGTTCCACTATGAGTTGCAGTCTGCTTTGTACTGTTGTCAGTTGGATGTCCTTTTCTCCAACTGATGACGTGTACAGCTGAATGATCCAACAATTTGCCTCTTTTTGGTGTTTGACAAAACTTGTAAAGTTTTAAATGATCAACTGAACTCAAAAATATTCTTCGAACTTATTGTAGATAAAATAATTCTTCTAATGTACAGATTCGTACAAAAAAAAGAGAAAATCAGGAACTAAAGATTTCCTGTCATAGTATTCAACCAATAACTGTAGTCAGCTGATCTTCATGTCTTCTTCTTTCCTTTGTCTCTCTGATTTTTAACTCTTATATCTCTCTTATTTCTCCCTTTTTGTCAAGCACATCAACTTTCTTGGATAAAATTCAAACATCCTCTACGATATTTGTCATAGTATTCATCACAATGTCTTGCAGCATATCAATCCTTTTGGTGACTTTGCTTTCCAGAAAATCAAAGCGTCTGCCGACTAATGCTTGAGTTTGAAAATGAGATTCAGTCGACAGTCTATCTTTCTTTATTTCTTCCATCTGGAGAAAAAGAGAAGACACAGTCTGATTGATGAGATGTAGTCTGTTTGTGGTAAACTCATTGTTAGAGTTAAGCTTCAAAGATTGTGCAAGCTGAGTTGACTTTATTTCAGAAATAGAATTCATCATTACTGACGATGTTGGTTTGAACAGTCTGAATTTCTTCAAACAGGGCATCAGTATTGGTTGATTAACTGGCTCTTCAGCTGGCACTTCTTCAGTTGTAATTGAGTGCAGCTGAGCCTCTTCAGTTCATTCAAAAAAAGCTTGTTCAGTCATAACAACTGACTGAATTGGCTGTTCAGTTTCTCCAAAAATAGCCTTCTCGACCGGTTCTTAAGAAATAACAGTTTGATCGGCTGGTTCGTCAACAATAATAGGATCTACTGGTTCTTCAGTAACAATAAGTGGATCTGTTGGTTACTCAGTCAAGACAACATCTTCAACTGATTTGGATGTTTCCCGCTGAATATCAGAAGTGACTGATTTGATGACCTCATCAAGATTGGCCAATGATAATTTAGCTTCGGAATAAAGATTTGGATCAGCAGTTGAAGAGGGAGGTGCTGAAGATGATGATGGTTGAACTGATGTGGAAGGGGCAGTTGCTTGTTGAGAAGATTCAGCAACTGTATCCTTGGAGGGCTCTTGAACTGATTCTTCAGCTGGATCTTCTGTTGAAAAATCTTGGGAGGCTTCTGGAATGATCAGTTCTTGATCCATTTCCTAATTTTTGATCTCCATCTGCAACGAGATAAGATCTGAGTCCAGTTGGTCATGCACAGCTCTGTCATTATATGCAGTTGGACTTGTAGAATCATAGTTTAGTCGTAGTTGAGCAACTATTTTCTGTAGTTTCTTTCCTATCAGTTGATTGAAGAAATAGTTCTTTCGTTCCAGAGCTTGAATAATGGTAGATGCCTTGACTACCTTCATAACAACATTTTCCAAATCAACAAATTTCTTTAGTTTTGACTTCTTCTGTAGCTCCTTGGCAAAGACTTTCGTTCTGAATTTCACCCATTCATTATAAGTCTTGAGCTTGTTTACTGAAAATTCATTGATCTCTTGCCAAATAAGATCAATGTACATTTGGATGGCATTGGTTGGCCCGGGCTCTTCTTGTATTTTGCCCTTACCTTTTGAGTCAGTCAGGGCATGAAGAATGCTCAACCCCGAAGTAGTCGCATCAATTAGTTCTCTGATCACTAGCCCCTTTGGTCTGGAAGGAGGTAGAGTGGTGTAGCTAGTGATAGTGATCAATGGAGCATTAACTCCAGCAAGTTTCTTCTTATCACCTGGTTCGGTGACCTTCTTCGTTGATAGAATAGCAGACAGAGGTAACTGATCCTCAGTTGAGGAATCAGTTGGAATAACTTTTAGAGGGATAGCCTTGATAGGCTGTTGAGCCTCCGACTGCATCGGTCTTTCAGTTGGTATGGTCCCAACTACAGTAGCAAGTTTAGTCTTCAAAGTTCTTGGCTTCTTGATGACTTTCGGAGATGGAGTCTTCTCAGAGTCAGTTTCACTGACAATAAACTTGCGCTTGATCGTCTTCCTCTTAAGAGTCTTCTTTTTCTGAACTGACTTGGGAGCTTCCTGTGTCCCAATCTCCTTCTTTACCTTCAAGAACTGCTCAGGAGACATGTCCAGTTTCTGCTTCGGTGGCTGGACATTCTTGGCATTGAAGATTTTCAGTTTTGATGATTTTTCAGAGTCATCAGTCACCAGCCCTTTAACTTTCAGCAAATAGCTGAGCTGCACCGCATAACTCTTTGATTGCTTGGACATTTGAAACATATTCCTTAGGATGTTGAAAATTATGTTCTTCCAGTTCAGTCTCCAGTCAGCCATGATAGCAGTCATAGCTTTAAATTTTTCAAGAGTAAGTGCAGCAGAGGATCCAACCTTTGCTAAAAGCCCTTTGACTACAATATATGCAAGCTGTTGTACCTCTACTTTCAGCTCCTTCTTGGGATCGAAACTTTGATTTTCCGACCATCAGCAGAAAGAAGGGTTTTCATCTCCTCAATATCAGATGCCTTTACTTCAGTGAGATTAACTAGCCAATCAGAAGGCAGTTGAAATAGGTTACAGAATAAATCTTCGTCAATGATCAGCAGCTGACCATTTATAGTAGCTGCTATACTGCCGGTTGTAGTGACATAGCCGTTGGCATAGAGATTGTGGGGACCCAGACGCTAATTCATTTCTTAATCAATCTTTGGGAATAATTCAATCCAATTAAGATGAACAGGGTCTAAATTTTTTTTTTTTAAAATGCGGAACATAATGGACTCAATCTAGTATACACATCAGTATAAGAGTACAAGTGTTGTACAGCATACAACAAACGAAACTAGGGTTCAACTACTATATATCAAGTGCTGAAACCTAACTACTTCTGATCCGGATCACCACGCTAACTTGTCCTTTCTCTCATCCTCTTCTTGACCCTGATCCTGTTTCACCTGTTGTCATGCACACGTACAAACAAGACAACAGGCAGATAACTCCGGTGAGAATATAATCCCAGTATAAACAATATATACATGCAATGCATAAAATCATATACAAAAGCATAAACCATGTATCACCAAACATAAATCATAATTTATGACACATTAGTGAATACAGATAAAACTCTTTGACTCGTCATCTCAGACTCGACTCATTTCTAATCTAGGGATCCCGGTTCCTGGATATTATAATATAACGAATCTCCGCGATAGGAATCGATCCATTCCTAGGCAACATCGATATAAGTCAAATATCCATTGTCTTGGCATATCCGCCATAGACTTGGCATATCCACCAATGCCTACTTTGACATTGTGCAATGGGCCAATGATCACTCTGTCATAATCTGGCACCTCTGTCAGCGACTCTCGTTCAATAGATATCTGCTATTCTCTGCTTTTCTATAAATCAATAGACTAAGCATATTTATTCAAATAATATAAAGGCATGAAACCAATAACAGACAAGTATGTGATTTAGGGAATTCAAGTCCAATCTGACTTAAGTCAATCTCCCGGTTAATATTGATTTATAACTTTCTTTCGTTGGTTTCTGACTCAGTCAAAGTCTCGACTCCAAAGCTGGCAATATCAATCTGAAATGACATATCGAATAGGCACAATATCAATATTCAACTCAACTCAGATCTGTTCTGATCAATATTCAATCTAATTCAATATCGACGGGATAACGGTACAATATTGATATTCCCGTCAACTCAGACAACAACAGATATCAATTACAAATCATAACCAGTAGTCAACGCCATCCATAAGCTCAGAAATCTGACTAATCTCAATTACATCTCTGAAAAATCATAACAAATGTATAACCAATCTGTTCGTCACTCTGTTCTCGGTTCTACGATGTCTAATATCTCAAGAACATCATATATCAATCCTATCTGATTCTGACAATACCATAATTTCAAACCATATCAAAATTCAATAAAACTTACGTCTAGTTGAAGCTCTCGTCGATAAAAACACGATACCGCAGTCGGATTGAAATTCTAACGGGCGGATCTTGAACAAATCACAAATATATAAGATAAAAAGGCGTAAGGATTTTCTACGGACTTTTCTCCCTTCCTCTCTCGATTTCTTCTTGCTTCCCAGCTGAAGAAATGAAACCATTTCTATATATATATATCCAACTTGCATGCCAACGAAACGTGGCTCATTTTTTTTTTCTCAGGCGGCGCTCGGGCGGTCATAAGTTACCGCTCGGGCGCGAAACGTTCTGCCCGAGTTCTCACTTGTTATCCACTGGCGCTCGGGCGGTCAAAACTACCGCTCGGGCGCCAAACGTTCTGTCAAAAGGCAAAGCTGGTGGTCCACTGGCGCTCGAGCGCCACAGGTTCTGTCCAACTTCTTGGCTTGTATTGCACTGACGCCCGGCTTCTCCACTTGAGCTCCTACAATCTCAATACTGTTAATTAACCCACTTCTGATTACAGTAATTACATTTCGGGCATTACAGAGATCCTGAATCTCTTTAGTATAAATTTCTTGGGAAGATAATCCCAAAAATAGTTTCAGACCAGCTACTTCCAGTTTGATGAAGATGTTCTTCACAAATTCATCTGATACAGTCATAACTGAGTTAAAGTTGATTGCCATTGCGTTCATAACATGAGCTGGGATCTGATTTGCCATTTGATTGAATGTTTTTCTGCGAGAAAGAAAAATTGAATTTGTTTTTGCCCTGTAAATTTGAAGTAAGCGTAAGGAGAAAAACTGAAGTAGAGCGGGTATAGTACTGATGTAAGTGACTGTTCAAATTTTTGGACACGTGTCAGTCCAGAAAAATTTGAATTAAAAACGTTTGTGCATGTGGAAAAAAATTATGTAGAGAATTCATGGACTACGTGGGTCCACTTTCTAAGATACTATTAGTTGAAAGACAACAATTAATGCTTTGACAAACAGTCACATCATTTAATATAGAATATTATTCGATTTATTAGTTAACTTATTGGAGAAGATCAGTCAGATCAGCAGCTGAATGACCAGTTAAAAAATCAGTCAGTTCAGTTGAAGACCAACTGACTATTGTCTTCTCAGTTAACTTTCAAATCGATATTCCCTCTCAATAAATGCATATAATTAAGAGAAAGGGCTAGAAAAACTTAGTCTTAGTAAGTCAAAAGACGTTTCAATTGACTTGAGTCTCTTCATCTTCTGCAAAACTTAATTTTCATCAGTTAATAAATAGTTAACAAACTGAATATAATAATTGTCCAACTAACATCAGTTGATAAAAATTTAAATAATAAATGACAAATTGAATGAACAGCAATTGAAAAAGCAGCAATAAAACTGATATAATTAAGATAAATCAATTAAACCAAGTATATTGCGAAAGTGAGAAAACTTAGTCTCTGGCAATGGTTTGGTGAAGATGTCAGCAGCTTGTTGTTCAGTTAACACATATTCCAGTCTGATAGCTTTCTTCAAAGCATGATCTCTGATGAAGTGATGCCTGACATCAATGTTCTTGGTCCTTGAGTGAAGAACTGGGTTGTAAGCCATTGCAATCGTGCTTGTATTATCACAAAATATGGGAGATTCTTTAGCATCAACTCCATAATCTTTCATTTGTTGCTAAATTCAGAGCAGTTGGGCACAGCAGCTTCCAGCAGCAAGGTATTCTGCTTCAGTTGTGGAAGTGGCTATGGTTGTTTGCTTCTTGCTGAACCATGAGATCAGTATGTCTCCTAGAAACTGACAAGATCCACTGGTGCTTTTACGATCTAGCTTACATCCTGCATAGTCTGCATCTGAATATCCAACTAAATTGAAAAAAGAGTCTTTAGCTTACTATAATCCCACATTTTGAGTGCCTTTTAGATATTTTAAAATTCTTTTGGCAACTGAAAAATGTGATTGCTTAGGATTTGCTTAAAATCTAGCACACATGGAAATAACAAATACAATATCAGGACGACTTGCAGTTAGGTACAATAATGAACCTATTGAACCTCTGTTCTCAACTGATATTCCCCCTTGATCATTTTCCAGTTTGACTGATGAACTCATGGGAGTGCTGGCAGCTGAACATGTTTCCATGCCAAATTTCTTGAGCAATTCCTTCGTGTATTTGGTCTGACTGATAAAAATACCAGTGTCCAGTTGCTTAACTTGTAGTCCAAGAAAGAATGACAGTTCACTCATCATACTCATCTCAAATTTGTCCTGCATTAACTTGGCAAATTTCTCACATAATTTGGGGTTAGTTGACCCAAATATAATATCATCAACATATATTTGCACAAGTAAAATTTGATCATTCTTAGAAAATTTGAGCAAGGTCTTGTCAACTGATCCAAAAGTAAAATCATGATCAATTAAGAATTTTGAAAGTGTCTCATACCAAGCTCTTGGAGCTTGTTTAAGACCATATAAAGCTATGTTCAAATGATAGACATGATCAGGAAATGAGTGCTTGATAAAACCTGGTGGTTGTTCAACATAAACTTCTTCCTGCAACTGACCATTCAGAAATGCACTCTTTACGTCCATCTGGTAAACTTTAAAGTTCTTGAATGATGCATAGGCAAAGAACATTCTGATTGCTTCCAGTCTTGCAACTGGTGCATACGTTTCATCATAGTCAATTCCTTCTTCCTGCCTATATCTTTGTACTACAAGTCTTGCTTTGTTGCGTGCAACTGAACCATCTTCGTTTAGTTTATTTCTGAATACCAATTTCGTACCTATAATTGTTTTACAAACTGGTCTTGGAACTAAGTTCCAGACATTGTTATGGGTAAATTGATTTAGCTCCTCTTGCATTGCATTTATCCAGTTAGGATCAGTAAGAGCTTCGTCAGTTTTCTTTGGTTCCAGTTTTGAGACAAAAGCAGAATGAATGAAAAAATTAAGCATTTGATTTCTTGTTCTTACCGGGTCAGATGGATTACCTATCACAAATTCTGGAGGATGTGATTTCTTCCATCTGAGTTCAGTATTTGCTGCTTCCATATCAGCAAGTGTTTCTGTTGGCAACTGAATGTTTTCAGTTTCAGTTGGAGCAGTATCAGTTGGTAACTGAATATCATCTGTTTGCTCCACCAACTGATTATCAGGAGCATGTTCATGCTCAACTGATTGATCTAGTATTTCTGTTTCAGGTGTTTGAATGATATTTCTTTTGATATGATTTTCTTCCTCATTATCATCCTCCAAACTAATCTCTGTAAAACGATCAACTAGCTCAACTGGATCAGTTGGCTTATTAGTTAGCACAGTTTCATAAAAAAACAACATGAATAGATTCTTCAACATTTAAAGAGCTTTTATTAAAGACTCGATATGCTTTGCTAACTCAAGAATATCCAAAAAATATTCCCTCTGCAAATTTAGCATCAAAGGCTTTTAAATGATTTTACCATTATCAAGAATAAAACATCTGCAGCCAAATATTTTGAAATAAGAAACCACACTTTTTCTTCCACGCCAGATCTCATATGGTGTTTTCACATGATTCTTATTAATAATTGATCTGTTCTGAGTGTAACATGCAGTGTTTACTACTTCAACCCAAAACCTTTGAGAAATACTAGAATCAGCAAGCATTGTTCTAGCAGCTTCTTAAAAGGGTCCGATTTCTTCTCTCAGCTACACCATTTTGCTGAGTTGTTCTAGCCGCTAAGAACTCATGCTTGATTCCAGTATTTTATAAAAAAGTTGAAAGATTTTGATTTATGAATTCAATCCCTATGTCAGACCTTATTCGATCAATCCCAACTAATTTTTCATTTAATAGTCTTTTGAAGAGCTTAATCAGTTGTGCAGTAGTTTGGTCTTTGGATTTGAGAAAAATAACCCAAGTAAATCTTGAAAAATCATCCATAACCACTAAGGTGTATTTCATTCCCCCTAAACTCATGACTGGTAATGGGCCAAAAAGATCCATATGTAACAGTTCTAAGCATCGGGAAAATGATTTACAACCTCTGTTTTTGAATGAAGATCTTACTTTTTTATCAAACTGACATGCTGAACAAACTTTTTCTTTTGAAAAATCTATTTTGGGCAAACCAGTTACAAGATCATGGTTACTCAGATAGGCAATATATTTAAAGTTTAAGTGATTCAACCTCTTATGCCATAACCAGTTTTTAGAAGACTTGGATGCAATGAAACAAACTGGTGCATAAGATTGTTCAGTCCAACTGACTTTGTAAGTATTTCCACAACGACTTTCAGTTATGATGACCTCATTAGTTGAGTCTCTAACCGAAAAAGTGTGTCTGTCAAACTGAACTGAGAAATTATTATCGCATAACTGACTGATGCTTATCAATTTATACTTCAAATTCTCAACTAGAAAAACATCTTTAATTGTAAAGTTACCATGGATAAGCTTACCATTACCCACAGTTTTACCTTTGGAGTTTTCTCCAAAACTGATGTTTGGTCCAGTATACTTGATCAGTTGAGATAGCAAATTTGCATCTCCTATCATATGCCGCGAACAGCCACTATCTAGATACCAAGTTGATTATTTTTTTGTACATGTTACCTGCAATCACACACAGTATATAATTTTGGTATCCATATTCATTTACGTCCTAAACAGATTTGTCTTTTAGGAACCCAGACTTGGACCAATCTAACTGACTTCTCAGTTGTTGTGTTCCAATTGGTTTTTCTCAAATTCTTGGCAATATGTGTGTGATGTGAGGATAAAATAGTATGATTTGTATCCTTTTTCAACTGACTGTTCTTTTGATATCGTTTCTGAACTGGCTTACAGTTGTAGTAATTGTAATAGTCATTCCTTGAGTACTGATTTTTGCGACTGAATCGTTTAGGTGACCAATCTCTTAAATCAGTTGAACTCTCAGAGCTATATCCAATTCCATACTGTTTGCCCTTGTTCTTACTTTCAGTCAATTGAACAGTTTACTTTGTTCTGAGAATTCATTTATCATAGTTGATTTTACAAAACTAATGTACTTTCCTTTGTTTTCATTCAACCTTAGTTGTGTATCACTTGCAAAATTTTCATCATGACTGTTAAAGCCTAAGCTAGTTTTATCAGCAACTGATTTTTGTGAATCTGTATTTCAGTCAATGCAACTGAAGACTTGTTCCAAGCTTGAATCCGTTCAGTATGTTTTGAAATTTCTGTTTTTAACAGACATATCAAAGCTTGATTTTCAATCATTTCAGCTTTTTGCTGTGCAATCTCCCTTTTTAGACTCAACAGTTCAATTGACTCATCAGTTTTTGTTTTGTTGTCATTGAGATCAATTTGCTCAGTTCTAACCTTCTGAAATAATCGAGCAAGTTTGTGATACTCATTTACCACGTCATGCAATGTGATAATGAGTTCCTCACGAGGGAAATCAGTAGAGCTGAAATCAAATACCTGTTCACTTGCTAACTCCATTTCAGCATAATCTGCCATTAAGCACTTGACTTCCTCTTCATCTTCACTTGAACTGATTGGGCTTTCTGGTTCTGACTCGTCACTGTCAGTTTCTGCCCACTTAGATTTGCTCTCTTCAGCCAAAAGCACTTCATGTTTCTTTTTTGATTATTTCTTGTCATCCTTGGTCCTTCTTCTGTGCTCATAGGGCTTCTTTCCCTTTTCAGTTGATCCTCGACTGTCCTTCTTTGGCTTAGGACAGTCTGCTATGAAATGACCAGATTTGCCACAGTTGTAGCAAGCATAGGATTCTTCTTTTGACTGACTTTTCTGATATTTCTTCTGGAAGTTTCCTTGATTCTTCCTCATAAAACTTCCAAACTTATTGACAAACAATGACATAGCATCATTGCTCAGTTGATCAGCAGATTTGTCAACTGAACCAGTTGGTTCCAGTTTGACAGCAGTTAAAGCAGTTGTGGCAGCTGTTGTTGAAGGTTATCCTTCTCTGGTTTTTAGTTCAAACTCGTAAGCCTTTAGATCAGCAAACAAGTCATGAAGTTCGATCTTGTTAAGATCCTTTGACTCTCTCATTGCCATGGTCTTGACATCTCATTCCTTGGGAAGACCTCTGACCACCTTCAGTGCCACTTCTTTGTTCGAATACACTTTTCCAAGTGCATTCAGCTCATTGATAATACCACTAATCCTCTCATCATATTCGTGCATGGATTCTCCAGCCTCCATCTTGATGTTGTCAAATTTCTGAACAGCAACTGATAGCTTGTTCTCTTTTGTTTGCTCGTTTTCTTCAAACAGCTGGATCAGTTTCTCCCATATCTCTTTGGCAATTTTGCACATTTTGATTTTGCTGAAAGTGACTTTATCCAGCGTTTTGTATAAGATATCATTTGCCACATTGTCTAGGTTGGCTTTCCTCTTATCCTCAGTTGTCCATTCCTCTCTGGGATTTTCTATGCGATGAGGTGCCCCATCATTAATGGCAACTGCTGTATTTGCTTTTATAATCTTCATGGGACCTTCATTAATGACATACCACATGTCGTCATCTTGTGCAGCTAAATGAGTCTGCATTCTGATTTTCCAATCGTCAAAGTCTTCTCTGAAAAACATCGGTATTTTATTGAATGAAGACTTGTTGGTTAGTTTTGTGAGTAAGAGTATTATGAGACAAGATTCAACAGCTCTGATACCACTTGTTAGGATCGGTTGATTGGATGAGATGTGTTTAGAAGGGGGGTTGAATAAACACTCACGATTTTATAATCTTTTCGAATGAAGTGTCAGTTTTGTGAAAAACTGAAACTAGGAATCTCTTCAGTCAATGACAATCAGTTTAACTGATAACAGTTGCAGAAATAAACTGACTAAAAGATAGAATAAATAACTGAAGTAAGAACACACAAAGATTAATGGATGTTCGGAGACTTCAAATGCTCCTACGTCACCCCTTCTATCACAAGGAAAGGATATGCACAAAAAGACTTTGGTCGATACAAAACTTGTACAGACCCACTTCAGTTTGGACTTAACACTGCCAAAACTGAAACTCTTAGTTTACGAAATATCTCGCAGTTATTCGATTGAACTTAGCACAACTGACCAAGTTAAAGATCAAATAAACAACAAAATAGCTTGTGCTTATAAACTCGAAAGGTAGCCTCAAATGCTACAAATATATCTGATAAGTGTGAGCTTTTTGATTCTTAAGTAAGAGCGCTAAATTCAGCAGGGTAATAGGAAGCTTAAGAGAATAGATAGATCGATCGATAGATATGTTTCTCAATTGCTCTTCTCACTTATTTATAGGCTTCTCTTCAACGGTAATATAATTTGAATCTTTATACCCGTTGATTGCCACGTCAATATTCCTCTGACATTCGTACACTGTAAGCTCTGAAATGTGGCGTTCCACTATGAGTTGCAGTATGCTTTGTACTGTTGTTGGTTGGATGTCTTTTTCTCCAACTGATGAATTGTACAGCTGAATGATCAGTTGATAAGCAATCGCTGCTAAGCTCACAACTGAATATATCAACTGATCAGTCAGTTGACTTCATAAGTTCAGTTCAGCTGGTTTCAATTGCCTTCGATAAACTGCGCATTAATCTTCAGTTAGGCAACTGTCAGTTGATTTATGTAGTTTAGTTACTTCAAACTTCATGATCAGTTTAGTCCAATAAAATAAGCACTTAGTTTGTCAAACAACCGAAATTAAGTTTTCAATAGTATTATTTTATCACTAATTATTTAACTAAGCATTTTTTAGCCCCTAATTAACCCACCTTAATTAGCGCGCGCACGCACACACACACACACTAAAAACATGTAGAAGCTAGGGTTCTTGAGCTTTCTTTCAGCAGCCACCATTACTTGCAAATTTTTGAAGATTCACGTTCATTTTCTAGCAAGAAAACGTGCAGCAAACGCTCCCGGCCATCCCCCATAATCCACCACATCGGTATTCGTTATCTTCGTACGTCATGTATATTCTTTCATTTTTCTGCATCGATCTTATCATAGTAAATATTTTGATGTATATTGTGTGTAAAAATCCATATATATTATGCAAAGTTTGAGCGATAATGTTTGGAACGATTTTGGAACAACTTTTAGATCTCAAAAAACTGAATCTGTTGTCATTTCGAATCTTGAGATTTTTAGAACGGTTTTCTGGAAAAACTTTCAACATATAAAACATAGTACTTTTTGATATCTTTGATTTGATAGCAAATTCGTAATTTTTTGATAAGCAACGAGGGAAATATGATTTTTATCGTAAAATCGCTCAAGCTGTGAAATTTCTGTGTCACAAAACCCGTCACCCTTTGTCTTTTCGAATCCTGTGAATTTTCAATTGGTTTTATGGAAAAACTTTGAACATACAAAACGTAGTACTTTTTGATATGTTCGATTTGACAATAGAATTGTAATTTTCGGACAAGAGACGAGGGGGTTATGATTATTCTTGTGTGACTGCTCAAAATGTGTCAAAATGTATTCTACTTGTGTTCTTGAGGATTTTGAGTTGCAGACTTCATTGGGAACAGCTTAGTTGGGCGCGCTTGAGCAGTAAGATGTTACCGCCCGAGCTCCAGGGCTTCTGGACGGGATCTAACAAAGCCCTCAAAGCCATATAAGTATGTTCGACGTGCAAAAAAAAAAGAGAGAAAATGTTTTATGTTTTTGAGGTATGCGAATTGTCTAGTGACCAATTATGTTATGGGTTTGGAAACCGGAGAACGTGTCCTGGGACCTCTCAACTCGGGTAAAGCATGACCGGGTTTTGATCAAGATTGGGAAGTGGTAAAGCATGACCAGAGACTAATCCACCCAGTAAAGCATGACCGAGGATCTTATGTATGTGAGAGTGGACGTTCGGTCGAAAGGCTGTGATGATCCCTGCCAGCCCTGTACTGTGGTTTAGTCTGATCAGGTGCATTATTTTGTGGGTCACTTTCTTTGAAACATATCTCTACGTAAAATGATGATGTTTATGCATGTTTAAGTATGTATGATGCAGCATGTTTATGAAAATGTTTACGAAATGATGACACGTCTATGTTCATGTAAGTATGTTCAGAGTTTAAGTATGTAAGTGCTACTTTAAAATGCATGTGGGTTTATTATGTATTATTTGCTATTCTCAGTTTATACATGTTGAGTCTTTAGACTCACTAGATGCTACTACTTAAATTATAATTCACCCAAGTGTAGGTTGTCTGCAAGTAATATATTTCGTAAGTACGAGATCGATCCACAAAGAGGTTATTTTAAGTTTAAATTTATTAATTTATAGATTACCAAATGTAATAACGAAGTTTACAAATTATAAATTTTGTCAAGGCTCGAGGATTTATTCTTGGTTTATGCAATATTGTTTAACTAAAAGTAAAACAAAGGAAACCACCATAAATAATGGTTCCAAGAAATTTAAATATTTAAACACACACCTAATATAATATAGTTCCCACTATAAAAAGTACCAAATTCACTGATATTTTATATATGGTACCTATGACTATATATATAACTATTTAAATATATAACTGCATAAAATAAATGTTAAATTAAATCATTATATTTCATCTAGAACAACCGGCAAAGCCACGCTATTGCCTAAATGAAATATATGATTTAATAAGTTAGTTGCGGGAAAGTAAAAGTTCGTTGCGATAAAGTAAATGTTAGATGCGGAAAGTAAAAGTTAGTTGCGATAAAGTAAATGTTAAATGCGATAAAGTAAATGTTAGATGCGGAAAGTAAAAATTAGTTGCGATAAAGTAAATGTTAGATGCAGAAAGTAAAAGTTAGTTGCGATAAAGTAAATGTTAGATTGTTAGATATCATAATATTTCATTTAGAACAACCGGCAGAGCCACGCTATCGTCTAAATGAAATATATGATATAATTATATAT
>NC_133319.1:8282225-8309275 GCF_012295235.1 Primulina huaijiensis | reverse complement strand
TAATTTCTAAATTTTTTTATGATAATATAGTCAAAAAGATAATTCACACCACCCACAATAACATGTATAATATCGAGAATTTTTTTTGTAAAAGCCTCAACTCCATATTCTTTCAGGTCAAAATATTTAATGGATAGCTGATTTACACTCATGGAGTTGGAATGAATATTAACTCTCATTGAAAAAGGCTAATTAGTAAAGCAGACAATTAAATAAACTAATATTGAAAACAAAATAGGAAAATTTACGAAGAATAAAATCCTCCTTTTTTCTCATTTTTTTTCTTTTTTTTTCTTTTTCTTTTTTTATTAACGTGACTGCAAAGTTTTACAATGATATAATTTTTTTTATCCAAACATTCTACCATAAATGTCTACATATATAAACATTTATATAACGGATACATTCGATTACCTTTGAAATTTATCCAACACAAACAAATTTTTTTTTTAGAACATATTGCTTGATGGATTTTTTTTTTAAAACACATTTATAGTACATCAATCAAATCTAAAAAAAAATTACAATGAACAAAGAACTTTGCAGTCCGTTATTTATCTTCTATTTTTCTTATAATTAATATTTTTTTTATAGGGGAGTTATATTCTTGTAATTAACTATTTTTTAATAATCAATAAAAGTTTATTAATTGTTTTCTCATTTCTCATCACTTAATCACAAAAGATGTGTGAGTATATATTATACTTTAACAAAAAGAATTTTTTCAATTATACATGTTAACAACCATACAAACCATATCTTTTAACTATATTATCATAAAAAGTTTAGAAATTATTTTATTTGAAAACATACACAATTATATATATATATATATATATAAATATTTAAATAAACACATTTATTATACATTTTATATTAATTGATCAAATATATATATATATATATATATATAAATCGGTATATGAAAAACTAATTTTTCTTGTAATCTGTAATTTGAATATAATGAATATTAAAATCTAGTGTATTGTGATTTTCCAATAATTATTAACTAATGCGTCTCAGGTGCATTTTACTGACACCTTACTCGTCATTGAACTAAAAATTATTATTATTATTATTATTATTACTATATATATGAATATTTTTTTTTATTTTTATATAAAAACAAACTAAGAGAAGAAGAAGAAGAAGAAGAGATTTTTCATAACTTAAAGAGAAAAAAAAATTAAAAACATACTGTTGAATCACAAGTTCAGCATCACATGAATTTTCTTTTCTTACTCTTGAATGTTGGCCAATTAAGTTGAGATAAGAATGGATCTGGTTCATGACTAAATCCTTGCAGTAAATCAATAAGTTCACCTTCACATGTAGCAGAAACTAACATCTTTCGCGAAGCTAATGAAATAAATCCCTATTCCACAACATCATCAAGAAACGATAGCAGTTTATCATAATAATTGTTAACATTTAACAAACCAATTGGCTTATTGTGGATATTTAATTGTGCCCAACAAACAGTATGAAATATTTCTTCCAAAGTACCGAAACCTCCTGGCAAAGCAATGAAAGCATCTGAATGTTCAATCATTTGAGTAATTCGTTCATACACGTTGTCCACTTTCATTTCTTCTCCTATTGTTGGTCCAGTAAGACTGGCTAAGGTAGTCGGAATAATGCCTAAGACTTCACTTCCACCTGCATGCGCAGCTTTTGCAACTTTTCCCATGAGACCAACTTCACCACCACCATATACCAAATGAATCTTTTTTTTAGCAAGTGTTATTCCAAGCTTTTCTGCTGCCTCTTCATAAATTGAATCTTTTCCTGCACTAGATCCACAAAATACACAAATATTTTTGATTTTACTTACCGTGGACGTCGACATGTTGAGAAATATGTTTTCTGCAATTGTTAAATCACAGCATATGAATTTATAAGCGTAACATGCCAAAAGTCAATATTTGAACAGGAAATTATTAATATTAAAAGAAAATAAAAATGACATAAATTAAAACACATATATACAGCGTAGTTGTGATTGTGGCTCACATCTTCCTCTGGTTTTACGTTCAGTAACGGCTTCAACGCCTTCTATGAGTCGAGGATATGCTTCCCATCCAATTTTCTTATAAATTGGCAAACATGGTCTTTTAACGTCAGACTCCCGAAACGAAATTGTATATATATATTTACTTATCTAAACAGATATGCGTTACTACAGTAGGATCTTTATAAGGCTGATTCCACCGTCCATATTGATATTCCTCATGTTGAAATTGCCACCATAGTTTAAGAAGTTCATTTTGCACATACCCACTAGAATGCGTATCAAGATCCTCTAGAAAATTATCCAAAGGTTCTTTACTCAGACCATTCTTAATGAATAAAATTTTATGATGTTATTCCAACATTTTTGCAATTCCCTTTACAAGTCCACCTTGCACATTTATGACATCCACCTAGACGTTTAGCTCTTCGCTTTTTGGCATATGTGCTTTTACCAAATCCTGGCATATGTCTTATTATTATTTCACTTGCTTCCCCAACCAATCGGACTTTTGCGTCAATTATCAACCGAAAAAAACCGACTTAGATAGTTACGGAGTACCGTTATCCGCCACTTAACCGGGAAATGAACTAGAATCTGCAAAAACAAAATGAAAATATCAAACAACTATTTTGGATCATATAAAGGCATAAAATCATCTTTAAGAATTTCATTTTCTATAAAAGGCTTAAGTCTTTGCCCATTAACTTTAAACACGTCATTATTTTTAGGATTTTCAATATCAACAGCACCATGAGGATAAACAAATTTAACTATAAATGGTCCTGACCATCTCGATTTTAGTTTTCCTGGAAATAAATGCAAACGAGAATTATAAAGTAAAACTTTTTGTCCAATTTCAAATGACTTTCTCATAATATTTTTATCATGAAAGGCTTTAGTTTTATCTTTATAAATCTTTGAATTTTCATATGCATCATTTCTTAATTCTTCAAGTTCATTTAATTGCAATTTTCTTAATTTAGATGCATCATCTAAATTAATATTAAATGCTTTAATTGCCCAATAAGCTTTATGTTCAAGTTCAACCGGTAAATGACAATGCTTACCAAAAACTAACCTATATGGTGACATCCCTAATGATGTCTTAAATGCAGTTCTATATGCCCATAATGCATCAGTTAATCTTAAAGACCAATCTTTTCGATTTGGATTAACTGTTTTTTCTAAAATTTGTTTTATTTCTCTATTTGCAAGTTCAACTTGACCATTACTTTGAGGATGATATGGGGTAGAAACTTTATGTGTAATGCCATATTTTCTTAACAAAGAAGAAAATGATTTATTTATAAAATGACTTCCCCCATCACTAATTATTGCTCTAGGTATTCCAAATCGACTAAAAATATTTTCTTTTAAAAATTTTATAACAACTTTATGATCATTAGTTCTACATGCAATTGCTTCAATCCATTTTGAAACATAATCAACAGCGACTAAAATGTACGTATATCCAAAAGATAACGGAAATGGACCCATAAAATCTATCCTCCAACTATCGAATATTTCAATAATTATGATTGGATTTAAAGGCATCATGTTTCGTTTCGAAATTGATCCCATCTTCTGACAGTTTTCACAAGATTTGAAAAATAAATGCGTATCTTTGAATAAAGATGGCCAATAAAATCCACATTGTTAGATTTTTGCAGCTGTTTTATTTGATGAAAAATGACCTCCACATGCTTCAAAATGACAAAATTTAATAACATTACTTACTTCATTGTCGGGTATGCATCGTCGAAAAATTTGGTCAGGACAATACTTAAACAAGTAAGGATCATCCCAATAAAATTTTTTAACTTATATCAAGAATTTATTCTTATCCTGTGAATTCCAATGAGAAGGCATTTTATTTGTCACAATAAAATTTACAATGTTAGCAAACCAGGACATAATAGTAGCATAAAACAACTGATCATATGGAAAATTTTCATTTATTGGTGTTTCATTATTAGATGATTCAGTCATTATTCTAGATAAATGATCGGCTACGATATTTTCTTTTCCTTTTTTATCTTTAATTATAATATCAAATTCTTGTAACAATAAAATCCACCGTATTAATCTTGGCTTAGCATCTTGTTTATTTGATAAATATTTTACGGTAGAATGATCAGTGTACACAATTGTAGTAGAACCAATTAAATAAGATCGAAACTTATCTAATGCAAATACTACTGAAAGTAATTCTTTTTCAGTAGTTGAATAATTTATTTGGGCACTATTTAAGATTCTACTAGCATAATAGATTGCATACGGTTTTCCTTCTTTTCTCTGTCCTAACACAGCTCCTATAGCATAATCACTTGCATCACACATTAATTCAAATGGTAAAGACCAATCTGGAGGTTGTAAAATAGGTGATGTAATTAAAAGATTAATTAATTTTTTAAAAGCATTTTCACATTTCTGAGTCCATTCAAATTGTGTATCTTTTGTTAATAGATTCGAAATTGGTTTAGATATTATGCTGAAATTTTTTATAAACCTTCTATAAAAACCTGCTTGACCCAAGAATGATCGAACTTCTTTGACCGTTTTTGGTGATGTTAAATTAGCAATAACATCAACTTTGGCTTTATCAACTTCAATTCCTTTTTCAGATATCACATGACCTAACACAATCCCAGATTTAACCATATAATGACATTTTTCCCAATTTAAAACAAGATTTTTTTCTTCACATCGTTTTAATACTTCTTCTAGGTTTTTAGGACAATTTTCCAATGATTTTCCAAAAACAGTTATATCATCCATAAAAACTTCTACAAATTCTTCAATAATGTCACTGAAAATACTTAACATGCATCTTTGAAAAGTAGCCGGAGCATTACATAAACCAAATGACATTCTTTTAAATGCAAAAGTTCCGAAAGGACAAGTGAAAGTAGTTTTTTCTTGATCTTCTCATGATATATGTATTTGATAATACCCCGAATACCCATCAAGAAAACAGTACTAAGAATTTCCTGCTACTTTTTCTAGAATTTGATCTAAAAATGGTAGTGGGAAATGATCTTTTCTAGTTGCATCATTTAATTTTCTATAATCAATACACATACGCCAACTAGATGGAATCCTAGCTTGTAATAATTCTCCCTTTTCATTTTTTATAACAGTGATGCCTGACTTTTTAGGTACTACTTGTGTTGGACTTACTCATTTACTATCTGAGATTGGATAGATAATTCCAGCGTCTAATAGTTTTAATACTTCCTTCTTAACAACTTCCTTCATATGTGGATTTAACCTTCTTTGTGATTGTTGATATGTTTTATCATTTTCTTCCAAATGAATTTTATGTGTGCAAATTAGAGGATTTATACCTTTTATATCTTTTCAAAGTCCATCCACTTGCATTTTTATATTTTTTAAGTAATTTAATTAAATCTTCTTTTTAATTTTATAGAAGAGTGGAAGAAATTACAATAAGAAATGTTTTATTTTCACCAAGAAATACATATTTCAATTCGAATGGTAAAACTTTTAATTCAATTTTTGTATTATCATCTTCTTTAAAATTATTTTCAGACTCAAAATTTTCTATTGAAAAAACTTCAGATTGTTGATTTAAGTTTTCTTCTTGTATATTTTCTTCCACAATTGATTCAATTTCATTATCATATTCATTTTCATTAATACTTGGTTGTTTACATAAATTGAACACATTAAGTTCTAGAGTCATATTTCCAAAAGACAATTTCATTATTCCATTTCGACAATTAATTAAAGCATTTGAAGTTGCTAGAAATGGTCGTCCCAATATTACTGGAATTTCATTATGTACTTCTATTGGTTGTGTATCCAAAACAATAAAATCTACAGGATATATGAATTTATCAACTTGGACCAACACATCTTCTATAATACCTCTAGGTATTTTTATTGACCTATCCGCCAGTAAGAGAGTAACAGAAGTGGGTTTTAATTCTCCTAAATTAAATTTTTCATAAGCTGAATAAGGAAGTAAATTCACACTTGCTCCTAAATCTAACAAAGCTATTTTAATTTTATTTTCTCCAATAATACATGAAATTGTTGGACAACCAGGATCTTTATATTTTAAACTAGAATTATTTTGAAGAATAGAACTTACTTGTTCAGCCAAGAATGCTTTCTTCTTCACATGTAACTTTCTCTTCACAGTACATAAGTCTTTTAAAAATTTTGAATATGAAGGTACTTGTTTAATATCATCTAATAATGGAATATTTATCTTTACTTGTATAAAAATTTCATAGATATCAGAATCATTTTTTTGTTTTTTATGATTTGTTAATGCATGAGGAAATGGTGGAGGTTCATTTGATTCATTTACTATTTCAGATGATTTATCATTCAACATATTATTTTTATAATTTAAGGTATCATCATTCTCAAAAGTATCAGGATTATCATCCTTACTCTTTGATTTCAAATGATCCTTGTTTTCATTACTATATGGATCATTAACTATTTTACCACTTCTCAGGGTAATAACAGATTTTATTTGATCAATTTTTTCATTTTTTAATTATTGGTTTTGATTTTTAGGATTAGGTTGAGGTTGAGATGTAAATTTTCCTTTTTCATGAATATTAAGTGCAGATACAAATTTTGCAAGAGTTTCTTTCAAATCAGTCATAGATTGACTGTTTTGAATATTGATAGATTCTTTCTTTTGGATAAATGCATGAATTACATCTTCAAAGTTTTTTCTTGGAGGTGTAACATAAGGAATATAACCTTGATGATTTTGGTTATTTTGAAAATATTGTTGTGAGGGTTGCGCATTATTATCATTCCTCCAACTAAAATTAGGATGATTTTTCCATCCAGGATTATATGATGTTGAAAAAGGATCTAGTATTGGTTTTTTATAATTGTTAACATAATTTGCTTGTTCATGGAGACATTTTTTAAATGAAGGTAATGTTGGAGAATCGTTTGTAGCATTATAATGTGTTTCACATATATGACCAACAATTTCTTGAATACTTTTTAATTAACCACTCTTTTTCATTTCTAATGACTCAATTTTTCTTGCTAAAGATGCAATTTTAGCTTGAATATCCATATCATCTTTAAGATTATAGATACCTCCCCCATTTGTTGAATTATTGATTTTAGTTGTTGGTGGTTCTATTGTGCTTATATTATCCCATTTTTGAGCATTTTCTGCTAATGAATCCAAATACTTCATAGCTTCATTTGGGTTTTTATCTTCAAAAGTTCCATTACACATGAATTCTATCATTTGCCTATCTTTAGGTATTAGACCTTCATAAAAGTGAGAAACTATTCTTCATGTTTCAAAACCATGATGTGGGCATGTATTAAGTAATTCTTTATATCTATCCCAACATTGATAAAATGTTTCTCCTTGTTTTTGAGAAAAAGTAGTAATTTGTCTTTTAAAAGAGTTTGTCATATGGGAAGGAAAAAACTTTTTGAGAAATTGTTGTTGCATTTCTTCCCATGACCTTATTGAACTTGATCTCAAATTTTGTAGCCATGTTTTAGCTTTATCTTTTAAAGAAAAAGGAAAAAGCTTTAATCCAACTATATTCAAGCTACAATTTTGATCATTATAAGTGTTACAAACTTCCTCAAATTCTCTTAGATGTAAATATGGATTTCCAGAATCTAAGCCATGAAAATTTGGTAAAAGTTGAATAATTTGAGGTTTAAAGTTGAAATTAGATGCATCAGGAGGAAAAAATAAACAAGATGGGGCACTAGTTCTAAAAGGGTTCATATGGTGCCTAAGTGTTCTTAATTGATTTTGTTCTTGATTATTATTATTATTGTTATTATTGTTATCATTATCTTGATTATTTGAATTATCATCAATGTTTAAATTATTTTCAGATACTCGAATAAGTCTACCATTTTTTTTCAACTACAAATATTCATACAAAAAAAAACAACACAATACTTATAAATAAAACATAATTAACAAATATAAACTTAATTTATACCTCCCCGTCAACGGCGCCAAAAACTTGCTACTATTTAAATTATAATTCACCCAAGTGTAGGTTGTCTGCAAGTAATATATTTCGTAAGTACGAGATCGATCCACAGAGGTTATTTTAAGTTTAAATTTATTAATTTATAGATTATCAAATGCAAGAACGAAGTTTACAAATTATAAATTTTGTCAAGGCTCGAGGATTTATTCTTGGTTTATGCAATATTGTTTAACTAAAAGTAAAACAAAGGAAACCACCATAAATACTGGTTCCAAGAAATTTAAATATTTAAACACACACGTAGTATAATATAGTTCCCACTATAAAAAATACCAAATTCACCGATATTTTATATATGGTACCTATGACCATATATATAACTATATAAATATATAACTGCATAAAATAAATGTTAAATTAAATCATTATATTTAATTTAGAACAACCGTCACAGCCACGCTATTGCCTAAATTAAATATATGATTTAATAAGTTAGTTGCCGGAAAATAAAAGTTAGTTGCGATAAAGTAAATGTTAGATGCGGAAAGTAAAAGTTAGTTGCGATAAAGTAAATGTTAGATTGTTAGATATCATAATATTTTATTTAGAACAGCCGGCAGAGCCACGCTATCGTTTAAATGAAATATATGATATAAATATATAAATATATATATATATATATATATATGTATAATATAACAATAATAATTGATGAAATATTTATTGTATCAAAAATAAATAGCAAATCAAGATAACCACTTCAATGGTATCAAGCATTTGATGTAAATTGATAACAAAAAATAATTCATTTTTATACCTACAATAAATAAAAATTAGCAAAATGAAAAGAAATAAAGAAAGAATATACAAAATATAAACAATCTTACTTCATCAAGAATTCATCCTCTTCACCTTGACATAATAGATTTAGCTTTCCATGAACTTACTTTTGATCAACACTAAAAACATCACTCATAATTTGGAAAATGAAAAATATATTGGAACTTAGAACTTTTGTACTCACTCACACTATATTTTACAATGAGATAGAATGATTTTCAAGCTAGCACAAGGCCTCTATTTATAGGCCAAATGAGAGAAAGGGTCAAAAATTTTATTAATGCAATGTAGTTGTAATAGTAGTCTTTGTTTCCTCCAACTTCATTTCCATGTCCCTTCTTTCAATGCTTTGTTCCACGATTTTAATCACCGAATTTGACTCTGCTCAAAACAGCAAACATGTGGATAATTGTCTGTAGATGAATTTGGCTACTTGGTTCACCTCATTTGGTTAAATATTGAAATAGTTATGATTTTTTTACTATATGCTGGTCATGATGAAAGTAAATTTGTCCTCCTTTTGATATTTTCACAATTTGATCATTTTAACCAACTTTTTAGGCAATCATGTCTTCTGCAAAGTTGTAGATAATTTCTCAAGAATTCCAAACATATTTGAATCACCTCCATTTGAGTTTTCTAGCTTGAGTTATCATTATTTTACTAACACGTAGAAAACCTGAAAATAAAACATATTTAGTAAGACATTTAAATATAAACACACAATACTAAAATAACATAATTTTATAATTTTAATGAAACTTAAATTTTAAAATATAGGTTTTAACATATAATAAATTATTAATTTTAAGTTTCATCACTAGACTTGATCGATACAGGTGAGGACGAGTACGAGGAGGCGAGAGGTGGGGACCAGTGAGTTGGCTCGGACTGTGCGGAGTCCTAACCCGAGGACCGCTTACGTTTTAAAGAATTTTATACATGTTAAATTCATTTACTCTGATTTTGATGAAATACTTCATGTCGTTTAAAAAATTACTTTTTGCGATCTCGCTTTGATTGCAACATTGATGACACGGGAATAGTTTGTACTCGTTTACATTTCAAATATTTAGTCATGCATTTTATTTATATTGCATTTTGAAATATTTTTACTTATTTATGAAAAATTTTTATTTTTTGTAAATTTTTAAGTAGTTTTAAAGTTACGGTACTTTACAAAACAAGTTGAAAAACGTCTCTTCCCATAGCCCTACCATGGAAGCCCCTTTGTGCATCATTAGAAAGATTTTTAAAAAGAGAAAACTCTAGTTTTATGCATGTATAGCCTTAAAAACAAAAATATAACTTGTGCATCATATTCCTCATGCAAAAATAATCAAATATACATAATATGGTGTGAAATATGTTTGAAAGAAAGTTAAGGCGTGCCTTTGCGTTTATTACGCACGAAAATGGCTTGGCGATTTGAGCGACATCGACGTAGAACCTTACTGAATTTTCTTCCAAGAAAACGTGCCTTCTTCTTCCCAAGCTTTTCGTGTGTGTGTGTGTGTGTGTTTTGCTAGAAAGAATCCTAGTTTTAATTAGAGGGGAAGGGGCGTGTATTGTGAGGCATGGGGGAGGGTTTGTTAAATTTTTATTTTAATTAAAACACATGGTGCAAGCTTGGGCCCATTAACATACTATAATAGGCTCATTAAGCCCATTAGTCATTTTTTAAAATATTTTATTTAAGAAAGTGTTTGAAATTATTAATCGATATCTAGAAAAATTTATATTTTCGTCGAAAATCGAATACTATTTAGAAATACGACTCGGCCTATAAAAACAATTCAAAACACTCCTTTCGAAAATACCATATAGCATATACCATATTTTAAATAATTAAAAGTAATCATTTTATAAAATTATTTTCCCTTTCTCAGCCCTCAGTCTCCGTTCCTCGACCGCGTCTCTAATACCTTTAAAACACAATTTTATACATTCTAAAATAAAACAACATTTTAAACATGTTAACATGCATATCATAATTAATTCATGTCATTAAAAACCAATTAATTAATTATTTTCTATTTTCCATAAATTTACATACAGTTAGATTACGTCATCGTATTTTGGATCTTACAGGAAAGTTCAATAATTCACATGTATGATTTTATAAGATAGATTATATTTCAGAATTTATAGTCTCTTTCCATTGAGGTCCCTCGGATAAATTACAGAAATAGTGCTCATGCATGCATTTAAATATATCAAGAAATAAAATAACAATTTAAATAAAATCATGTTGAGTATTACAATTAAAAATAAAATTCACATAATGTATAGAACAGTATAATATGTATATGTGTATATGATACTCACAAGAATTTTAGGGTCCGATTCCGGCGAGTGTCACGAATCCAGATGCAGATTTTAAAATTTTCATGAGCTTGAAATCACAAATAAGACCGTTAGAAGGGGTCCAGGAGGGTGTCCTGGCATAGCTCTTCCAACGCTCAAGTCAGAGACTGAGGATATATGGGAGGAGCAGCTAAGGGCGCTGCTGAAAACAATATAGTGAATCCTCACAGTTGGACACTTAAACTTGGTATTTATAAGAAGATACTTGGGCCCCTGATGGACCTGTCTTCCATTTGGGCTATGGATGGGCCAGGGGTAATGGCCTCATTCATGGGGTATCCCTAATCTCCCCCTCCCGAGTCGAACTGAATCGTAGGTTCAGAGTTCGATTAATTGTGTTGTCCTCGGTTTACCGGGTGCGAGTTGTGCATTTTTCCGCTACTGCTCATCAATCTACACTCCATGCACAGCTTCTCCTCGTCTAACAACCGCATGCTCCCACCTACTCGCACGCTCATCCCCTCACACCTTCGCTTACGGCCGCACCTTGTCTCATGCCAGCAGACTTTGCCCCTCGCCCATCACCGTCTCGCCCAACCTCTCCCAACTCGCCGCCCTCACCCCACCACCATCACACGTAGCGCCTCGCCTGTCCCTGCCAGTCATCGCTCTCGCCAACCCTGTCCAGCGCTCGCATTCCAGATCTCGCCATCACCGCCCTCGCCAACACGCTTAGCACTCTCGCTTGTCCCCGATGCACTCGCCCTTCCATAACACTCGCCTCTCTACCAGCCACCAACCCTCGCCCTTTGCAAGCCAAGCTCTCGCCCAGCCTAGCGCATGCCGCGCCTCACCCCTCGCCCATCCTCTGATAGCTTTGCCTCAAAGCGCCTCGCCCAACCCCTCGCCACTCGCAAGTCAAGCCCTCACCCTGCCTAGTGCATGCAACGCATCACAGCCTCTCCCTTCAGCGCCTCGCCTCTCGCACAGCGCCTCGTCCATACCTCCTCGCCCTACTCGCAGCGCCTCGCCCCTCGTCTCCCTCGCCATTCCACTGCCGCCTATTCTCGCCTCCACAGTGCACCCTCGCCTGCACAGTGCGCTAGATTCTCGCCCAGCCTGCGCAGCACTCGCCCTCGCCCCTCCTAGACGCCCTTCGCCCTTCTCCACATCCCATCGCGCAACGCCCTTGCCCTTCACCCGCAGCCTTAGTTTCTAAAGAGATTTTGAGGGCGTTGCCCCCAAACCCCCACGACCTGACCATGCAGGTTGATCCCCATAATTTTCGCAGTGGCAAACATCGTTCGTTATCGACAAACCAAATAAATTTTTCTACTTCCCCGTGCCCTTGACTCATCTTCTAAAATAGTCCTTAGCAGGAAAAATAAAACTCCAACCTTCTCACCATCTAACTCCTCTGCTAGGCTATGCCTTAGCAGAAAATTAAAACTCACGTCATCATCTTGTAACTTTTCTACTAAGCCGGGTCTTAGTAGGAAAAAAAATCTCTCGCCTCATCATCTCGTAACTTCTCTACTAAGCCTGGCCTTAGCAGGAAAACAAAACTCACACCTTGTAATGCTCGAGATTTTATTATTGTAATCAGATACTAATCAATTGACTTCGTTATGTGATTATACAAGGTATGGAAACAAATGTGAAAAATATCATGTTGTGAGCTTGTTGAGGTGTGAGGCAGAAGAACTCGCGCATATGCGCGGAGAGTAGGAGCGCATATGCGCGAGCTGTGCGAGAAATGTATTGCCGAGGAAGAAGACCTCGCGCATATGCACGAGAAGAGGCGAGCATATATGCGAGGAGGGCAGTAACGAAGATGCCGGAACAGAACATGGCGCGCACATGCGCGGCTGGAGGCGCGCACATACGCGAGATGATGATCTAAGAATCGTGCGAGACAGAACATCTCGCGCATATGCGCGAGGGGGTGAACAGCAAGGCGTCCGGATAGAACTTCCGGCACACATGCGCGGGGCTTGGGTGCGCATATGCGCGCGACATGCAGAACGAAAAATCAGCACTTGTTATGCCATGCTTGTTGATATATATAATCTTCATCTTCCTTCATTTCCATCAGCAGAAATCGAGAGAGCGTCAAGAAATTCCCTCAAGCTTCATATTCTCTTAAAATTTCGATTTTACGAGATCCGGTTATCAGAATTTTGATCCGAGCACAATTTTGAGATCCTCTCGTCAAAAGCTACACAAGGATGTAAGTTTCATTGATTTCTCACATATTTCAAAATTCATGTATTGGGAGGAATGGTGATTTGCTTATTATGATGTGGTCTGGAAATAATAGATATAGTAGAATCGAAACCAGATTGAAGAACAGACCGTGTATGTCATTGTTATGCTTTTTCAGATATTGAATTGAGATTATTCAGATTTCTGATATTATAGATTGTATGGGATGTTGGTTATGAGTTGTACTTGATATCTATTGCTGTCTGAGTTGACGGAGATATTGAGATTGTACCGTTATGCCGTCAATATTACAATTGATTGATAGTGATCATATTGAATTGTGATATGAAGTGTATATTGATATTGAGCTTATTGATACGTCATTTCAGATTAATAGCTTTGAATTCCAGACTTCGACTTCGTCAGAACTGCGACAAAAAAGGTATAAATCAATGTTAGACCTGGATTGATAACTCGAGTCAGATATGACCTGAGTTTCCCTAAAACCACATACTATTTGCTATTGTTTTCAGATATTTGAATTCATTGCATTTATATGCTTGTTATATTGATTTCAGAAAGCATGAATTAGATGATTGATTTTGAGACAGTGAGTCTTTGGAAGAGGTGCCAAGTTGGCAATGGTGCCAGGTCACTGGACATTGGTTTATATCAATGTGCTTAGGAGCAGATCGGCTTCTATTGCAGATATTCGATATAGAGTACCAAAGTCTGGGAATAAGAACGTACCACCATCTAGCTGGGGAGAGTAGGTGAGTTGTGCGTTCTTATCCAGTCGGGATCCCTAGATTAGATGAGTCGAGTCAAGAGTTTGATTTACAGAATTATATTGATTTATGTCTCGTAGATTACGATTCGTGTTTTAGAATTTTTTATGCTTTCGTATATGATTATATGAATTGCATGAGACATTGTTTATACTGGGATATATTCTCACCGGCGTTATCCGGCTGTTGTTGTGTCTGTATGTGTGCATGACAACAGGTGGGACAGGATCAGGGTCGAGAAGAGGATGAGAGATCAAGATTATTGTGGAGATTCGGATCCAGAAGTAGATTTGGTTTTGCCACTTGATATGTAGTTGTCGAACCTTAGTTGTATATGACTGCATGTTGTACAGGACTTTGTACTTTTACTTTTGACATGTATATAGGATTGATTATTATATGTTCCGCAATTTGTTAAAAAAAAAAAAATTGGACCCAATTTAATTAATTGATCCATTTATTCTTAAAAAATGATTAAAAAATAATTAGCGTCCTGGTCCCCACACACCTCCTCAGCCTCTCTAACTTCTCTGCTAGCGAAGTCTTAGAAGGTAAAAAAAAATTATCACGTCTTCGTCTTGCAACTCCTCTACTAAGCAGGGCCTTAGCAGCAAAATAAAAATTCCCCACCCTCACCCTTTAACTCTTCTTCTAGGCGACGCCTTAGTAGGAAAATAAAATTTTTCTCCTCCCCAACACTGCTCCTCTGCTAGGCGATGCCTTAGCAGGAAAATAAAATTTTCACATCTCACTCTGCTCCTCTGCTAGGCGATGCCTTAGGAGGAAAATAAAAATTTCTCTCCTCCACAACTCTGCTCATCTGCTAGGCGACACCATAGCAAGAAAATAAAAATTCTCCACCTTCACCCTTTAACTCCTCTGCTAAGTGACGCCTTAGCAGGAAAATAAAAATTATCCACCCTCACCCTCTAACTCCTCTTCTAGGTGATGCCTTAGCAGGAAAATAAAATTATCACCTCTCACTCTGCTCCTCTGCTAGGTGATGTCTTAGCAAGAAAATAAAAATTTCTCTCCTCCCCAACTCCGTTCCTCTGCTAGGAGATGCCTTAGCAGGAAAATTCAATTTTTCTCGTCTACTCTGCTCCTCTACTAAGCGATGCCTTAGCAGGAAAATAAAAATTTCTATCCTCCCCAACTCTTCTCATCTGCTAGGCGACGTCTTAGCAGGAAAATAAAATTATCACCTCTCACTCTGCTCCTCTACTAGGTGATGCCTTAGCAGGAAAATAAAAATTTCTCTCCTCCCCAACTCCGCTCCTCTGCTAGGAGATGCCTTAGCAAGAAAATTCAATTTTTCTCGTCCACTCTGTTCCTCTGCTAAGGGATGCCTTAGCAGGAAAATAAAATTTTTCTCCTCCCCAACACTGCTCCTCTGCTAGGCGATTTCTTAGCAGGAAATAAAATTTTTCTCATCCCCAAATCTGCTCCTCTGCTAGGCGATGTCTTAGCAGGAAAATAAAAATTTCTCTCTTTTCCAACTCTGCTCCTCTGCTAGGAGATGCCTTAGCAGGAAAAATTTATTTTTCTCCTCCCAAACTCTGCTCCTCTGCTAGACAATGCCTTAACATGAAAATAAGAATTTCTCTACTTCACTCTGCTCCTCTGCTAGGCGTTGGCTTAGTAGGAAAATTTAATTTCTCTTCCTCACTATGCTCCTCTGCTAGGAAATTCCTTAACAGGAAAATAAAAATTTCTCTCCTCCCCAACTCTGCTCCTCTGCTAGGCGATACCTTAGCAGGAATATAAAAATTTCTCTCCTCCCCAACTCTGTTCCTCTGCTAAGAGATGCCTTAGCAGGAAAATTCAATTTTTCTCCTCCCCAACTCTGCTTCTCTGCTAGGCGACGCCTTAGCAGGAAAAATTTTTTTTTTCACTTTCATAATACACCAACATTCATGAATTGAAAAGAAGAACTTGATTTTATTGAATTCTAACTTATTACATGGGAAAATGCAAAGATGAAATACATCATCGATAAAATTCAGAATGATATTCCCTAAGGTGGTAAGCATTCCAAGAACTCCTGAAAGCCTTGCCTTGAACATTCTCCAAATAATAAGCTCCAGAATTAAATTTCTCAATCACTCTGAAAAGACGATCCCACTATGGGTCCATCTTTCCCCTTTGCTCTTCTTATACCTTCAACAGGATCAAGTCACACACTTCTTCCTTTCCTAATCATGTTAACCTCCAAACGCGCTCTTTTCCCCTCCTCCCTCACTACCCATTCATAACATCGACGCGCGGCTTTTTGGTCCCCGCACAAGACTCCAACTCCTTTTACAACCGGAAACTTAAGCTTCTGATGATCAGTGGAAGATACGGCTCTAAAATCTTTCAGGGATGGTCGTCCAAGAATTCCATTATACGCTGACGGGGTATCTAACACGGTGAAGGCTATCATTTTTGTTAACCGCCGAAGATTAGTCCCCAAGGATAGGGGAAGAACAATCTGACCCAAAGGTGGGATGGCGTGTCCTGCAAACCCATACAGTGGGGTGGATACCGGCTCAAACTCAAATCTTTCCATCTTCATTTAATCCAACGTGCTCTTGAACAAGACGTTCACGGAGCTTCCGTTATCAATAAATATCCTCGCCACATCATAATTGGCAATGGTGGCCATCACCACCAAGGTATCGTTATGTGGAGTCATAACGCCTCGGAGGTCTTCCGGGCCAAAGCTGATGACGGGGTCTTGTGGTAAGTCTGCACCTCTAGATATTTCAAAGTTTTCCAACCTCCTCCCATGCGCTTTCCGAGCTCGCCTGGAATCTCCGTCTGTAGCACCCCCCAAGATCATATGAATAATTCCTCTCGTATGGTGGTTATCCTCGTCCATTCCCCTCCTCGGTTCGACGGGCTACTGAGGGACATATTGACCTCGACCTTCTCCTCTCTGCTCTTCAACCCTCTGATTTATCCATGAGGGGCCTTTACCACGCCTAGGGGACGGGCGAGACCTCGGTCGACTCCCAGGTGCGGATCTTTCTCGTATGTCCCGCGAAGGCAATCTAGCACTGCACTCAACCCTTCGAGACTTCTCCCACCTCCCCGCGGGCTGCCTCACCTCCATCACCTCGCCATGACTCCTATCCAGGGGAACATGGGATAAGAATTGTCCTCTGCCCGTAGCTTTATCCTCCTCTTTCTCGCCCGCACCTCTCTTCCTACCTCTTCTTTCCGCTCCCTCAACTCTACTTCTCTTGGGCTGCTGCTCCATCCTCTTATGCCGCTGGGCATCTTCTAGATTTACATATTTTTCCGTCCGAGCTAGCAAGTCATCATAGCTCGACGGAGGTTTCTTGACCAGCGATTTGAAGAATTCTTCCCCCCTCAGCCTTTGGGTAAAGGCACTTATCATGATGTCAGGGGTAGCCGCTGGTATTTCCAGTGCTGTACTATTGAAACGTTGGACAAATTCTCGCAAAGTTTCAGCCTCCTGTTGTTTCATCACAAACAGACTCAAATAGTTTTTCTGATGCCTCTTGCTGCTGGCAAATCAGTGCAAGAAAGCTGTAGAAAAATCTTCGAAAAACTGTATGGAGTTGGGCTGCAGGGCATTAAACCATTGTTGGGCTGACCTCACCAATGTGCCCAGAAACACCCTGCACCTGACTCCATCTGAATATTGATGCAACAGAGCCGAATTCTCAAATCTCCTCAAGTGTTCCTCGAGGTCAGTATGTCCATCATACTCACCAACGTTTGATTGTCGGAAATTCGGAGGAAGCCCTTCCTCCAAGATGGCTAGTGAAAAAGAGATTCTTCTCTTGGGTAACGGGCGCCCTGCTTCCTACCTGCTCCCTCAACCTCCGTATCTCCTTCCACATCTCCCCCATCTCACTAATCTCCCCAATTTGGAGGGGTTGCGTCTCCTCTACCCTGCTCTGGTGGACTTCAACATTTTCCTCACGCTCCTGACGGGCAGCCTGTTCCTCTACAAACACAGACTCTTGATTCCTTTTCATGGCCTCATCCACTGTCCGGGTTTGCTCGACCCTTGTCTCGTGAAGAGGTTGCTCGGTTCTTGTCTCTTGACGAGGTTGTTCCTGTCTCGTCTCAAGACGCGGTTGTTCATGTCTTGTCTCAACATGAGACTGTTCGGATCCCCTCTGAGGACGCGATGATGCTGAGGTAGCTCTTATACTTCCTTTCATGCCTACCATCTCTACGTCTCAACTCAAACCTTCCCACAGACGGCGCCAAGTGATACTCACGGAAAATTTTAGGGTCCGATTCCGACGAGTGTCACAAATCCAGACCAGGTTTTAAAATTGTCCTGAGCTTGAAATCACAAATAAGACCGTTAGAAGGGGGCCAGGAGGGTGTCCTGGCGTAGCCCCTTCGACGCTCAAGTCAGAGACTGAGGATATATGGGGGGAGCAGCTAAGGGCGCTGCTGAAAACAATATAGTGAATCCTCAAAGTTGGACACTCAAACTTGGTATTTATAGGAAGATATTTGGGCCTTTGATGGGCATGTCTTCCATTTGGGCTAGGGATGGGCCAGTGGTAGTGGGCTCATTCATGGGGTATCAGTATATATATAATATTTTGTGTATAGAATTATTTATACACAAATATACATATTATGTGCATATATAATTTGTATATATACACATATATAAAATTTAATGTATGTGTGTTTAAAAATGTAATTAAATATTTCTCTAACAATAATTAAATGAAAATTATGGTATATATCTCGATAACTAAAAGTTTTGGATGACGTATTTCATCAGTGACCAAATCTTCTATTTCTCGTCAAATTTATTAATGACAAAAAAAATTACTGATAACTTATATTTTTGGAGTTGCATGTAATTTAACAAAAATAATTCATAATATTAAATTTTAGAAATTATAAAATATATCTCAAGAACTAGAAATCATCCTCTTTACTTATGACAAATTTCTCCTCAAATCTAAAGCCATGAATTTTGCATCTAAATTAAGAGATATAAATCTTCATGTAGATAACCAAGAACACCGAATGCATAGAGTTATATGTATTTAAAAGAAAAATGATTCAGATAACCAAAAAAAAATGTTTAATTATTTTTACAAAATTCCAGGATTCGCACCAAATTAGCAAAATCATCCCGTGACAACACAAATCCAGGCTTCCATACAATACAAAGAATTGTACGAGGATAACCAAGATTCGAGCAAGATAAATCAGTTATATGCAGCTCGTTTTTAGGTAGATAGTGTGGAGGGATTGTCGGAGGGATTCGCACCAAATTAGCACCAAATTCTTTGTAGGGATTCACTGGGCCAAGATTTGTCTAGATAGAGTGGAGGGATTCGCACCAAATTAGCAAAATCATCCCGTGAAGTCTTCTGCTTCCTGTCATTCCTCCTATCCCTACCACTTCCCTTCTCGATTGTCCACCTGTCAAACAAAGACATTCCACTTTTTCTTATATTCACACATATTTTCGAATACATTGATGCATAAACATTTGAGGAAGGTCACCCCAATTCGCTCCTCTTACTCCCACTATGGAAAACGACGACTCAATATCCAAAGGAGCCTATCCAAGAAATATGGAGAAACATTACCCCAGGGCAGAACCTTTCGACTTTAGTATCTTAGGCTTTCAGATTTCCCGAGCTCATTTGAGAGGAGCTCTTTTTTTTGGAACAATAGGTGTCAAAGTGAACTGTGTGGGGCGATGAAGAAGATGTGGGAGGGGCAGCAGAAGAAGAAGACGCGAGGGACTTAATGTCACTCTCTAACATATCATTGAAGAGCTCTTGCAATTCTTCGAAACTCAAGTTTACTTTATCCTGTCAAACCATGTAACTAAAAATGAAACATCACGCCATGATTCAGCTACTCAATTGATAAAATAAAGTATTTCGCGTTGGTAACCAAAACATAACCAAAAAATGAACGCAATCTTAGGTCATTTGGTAGTCAGAATTCAACTAAACTATTAGGTTCAGCACGATGATGGTTCAATAGCAAGTTGTATGATGTCCAAGAATCGAATCATTGGAAAAAATATGTCGAAAATGACAGGTAAAGAAACCAAGAATATATAATCCACTTTCCAACCAAAAAGGGATCATTTCCAACAACTTCTATACCCTTCTAAGCAGGACCACACTAGGATAAGATGAGGGAGGCAAAGTGAAATAGGCCAGTGGCAGAGCATCAGTAAACTAAAGAAAGAGGTGACTCACATTGGCCTCATGGCTGTTCATCATCGATACCATTTCAGCCAAGAAATTTACCATACCCTCCTGCATCGAGTCACGAAGAAACATTAACTAATCGAAGCATATGAATGAATATCCATTTAATGTTCAAAAAATGAAAACAAACATTCATCACATTTCCTAAAAACACACAAAATGACAATGATTGCAAATGTTTAAAAAAAAGTGACTATCATATTAGCCAGAAAAGGACCCGACTGAAAATGGGATAAGCTAAACAGGTTGTAGTAGCTAAGAGGTGTACCATAAATGCAGAAAATTATTGTATTTTTTATCACTCATTTGAATACAACACATTCAAAGGGATCACATGAAATGAATGATCCAACTTATCTGTATATATACATATCATGGGCTTACATTTTCGTCGTCTTGGTCATCAAAATCAAGGATTCCTAAGTCATACAAAAACCTTCGGTTTGAGTCTGAAAGCACTGTTCCAATTCAAACAACAAAAACATCTTCAATCAAACATTACTTAATCAAAATTATTATATAAAAAAAGACTCAAAAATAAAAATAATAATAAAAAAAAGACTCCCACAAACAACTTTGGGTTGGTGAATAAAAGTGCTTGGATGGGATTTTTCAAAAAAACACCTTAAGAAGCCAGAATACAGTAGTGAGAAGCTAGAATATCTAGCTTTCGAAAACATCTAATGCTTTGAAAAATTTGACCGAAAAAAAGAAAGGAAAAAAAACCATTCTCCCTATTTAATCCAACTTATTTATTTAAAAGAGGTATCGGATTCAAGTGCTGTGAATGCCAATATCCGAATCAAAGAACAATTTTTTTTTCTTCTAATTCATGAGCAATAGTTCACAGAACACAAGTTCTTGATTAACGATTGGGTCGAGGGAATGGAAGATCTTGACTGGTTTATGACATGCATCAAGTGGCTTTCTTCGAATAAATTGAAGGAAAAAAGACGAAATCAATCACCAGAATAAGCTTCCTGAACGGCTTGAAATTTCTTTTTTGCTTGTTCCACGTGCTCTGAATTCCTCAACGCAGAGCGGCGATCCGGGTGCCACTTCTACATTATTGTTAAACCACAATTTGACTCCAATCAAACTAAGTCTCAGAAAATTTCTAATTAAAAAATGAGAGACTTTTGATTCAGTACCTGAATCCCTACAACTTTCTTTTCACTCCCTTCTTACATACCAATTACCAAAAATACCCCACCTTATATTTTAAATTATTGATTTTCTATTTTTAAATAATGGCCCATCATGCTTCCGTAAAATAAATTAAATCTTATACTTTTTTGACCGGAGTGCCACCGGGTTATATCCACCGTATTTTACGAACTCCTCCTCACAGTCCAACCACGCGATCGCAACTGATGGTTACCGACGCAGATTCCTTCAGCAACACTTAACACAACCCTAATTCGTTTCTACCTTAGGGTGTACAGTAAAAGATAAAATTTTGAAAATAATACATGAGTGGGGTTAGAGCAAAGATCTCTTTATTCAAACACCAACATTTATTATTACATTGAAACCTCCTGTAGAGGAGGAGGAACTTGTTTAGCTACTTATAGTAGCCGAACTTGAAAAACATATAAACTTGAAAAAATATTACAATTTTGTTTTGAAAGAAATGAGGAAAATGTTCGATGATCTTCACTTCCTTCTTCATGCCTTATTTATAGAAGGCTTCTTCGGATTTGAAACCCGGATTCCAAATCTTGATAAGCCTTTACAGCTTGCTTTTGGACCATGTGGTGGTCCCTCTTCTTGTCTTTTTCTAGATTATGAATCTAGCAACAACTTGTTCCTCTTCTTTGATCTGATGGCAATACCAGTAAAGATGAGTTTGAAATATATCTACGGTGATCTCATCTCCCTTTTCTTTAAAATGTTGGATTAGATATCTAAGGGTTGGAATTTGATCTCTATATATCTTGATCCTTCTTTTTGAAATTTTAAAGATTGTAGAATACATTTTCTTTAAGTTTCGTTCTTGTATGTTTAACTGATTCCATTTACCCTTATTTATAATGTGAATTTTGGGACCAGTTGTCTTAATTTCTTTATTGGATTCTCTTTTTCATAGGGTATCCAATGTTCTTTTGTCATCTTCTACCGATTATTGGTGGTCTTGTTTTTCTCACTCACATAGTGGGTTCTCTTTATGCTAGTGGGTTAATCACATGTCATCTTTTAATTTTGTCGAGGAATTTTTGGCTTTTTGTATCCTCGGGGAAAATGTGATTGTGGTCCTTCCCCACTTGTCCTTGTTTCGGTAGAATGTTTTCGATCAGATCTCGGCTTGAAAGTTTTACCAAACTCCGGTTCCTCCTAATTCTGGCATTCAGGACAGATATTTTCTGACCATCTTCCTATATGTGCCATATTACAGAACTTTCGGCGAGTCTCTTTACTGGCCGGTAGCTTGCAGTTCCGCAGAAGATTTCTTTTCTTTTCAAATAATTCTTCTGCAAAACTTGTGGTTTTTCCTATTATTGTATTTAACAGGAATGAACCATTTAAAGAATGTTGATAAAACTTAAATGGAAACTTGACTTTGTCCATCTCTGTCAGACAGACCCATATACCCCAAGCTCTTCTGGTAGAAATATCGTCTTCAGTAATTGAAGCAACTAGGGGTGTTTCTACTGTTGGAGGGTCCTTGATAAATTTCTAAATATTTGTATTTGGCCTCCTTAACTTGATGAAATGAAAGGCTTCGAGTGAACCTTTTCCTGCAAGTTCTGGTGCTGCACTGAAAAAGTATAGCTCTAGAACATCCCCTCTGGACAAATAATCATTTTTCGCCCAAGTTTCACGAACATCTTTCTGAATACATTTAGGTAGTCCTGAAATTTCTGGAAAGCTGGGTGATGTAGTGTAAACTAAGGCTAAAGCCCCAAATTCATACCATGTCTTGACATCTTTTGGATATGAATTAGGTTTCATCCATATCCTGGGGTATTTTCCTGAAACATCAACCCTGTTGGTAGCTGGGTTAATGCCCATTCTTGTTTTTAATTTCTCCTAATTCTGTTGGTAAACCTGAAATAGAGAAATTACAGCTTCATTAGTACCAACCTCAGTTTTGCCTTTGTCCGTACGAGGCCTAAGGTTGATCTCTCCCTCTTCAATCCCCGAGGTGAAGGGTTGACTTGAGGACTCGAGATAAGGATCTGGAGTCTCAATTTTTGTTTCATCCGTCTCTGGAGATTATCCCGACTTAACACTTGTGCTAGGGGTATTTGAATCCCCTGCTCCAGGAATAGAGTCCTGTACTCGAAAAATCTCCATTTGGGAAACCAGTGGTTTCTCAATGCCTTGGAGGATAGGCCTTTGCATTACAGACCATAACTGAGTATATGCCTGTAAACATCCTGTAATTCGATCAGAGACAATTCTCTTATCAGCTTATTGAAGCCTTCCCACAACTTCTGTGTTCAGTGCTAACTTGTTAAACTCGGTTTGAAGCATTTCAAGGTGTTCCCTCAAATGCCTCTGCATCTTGATAATAGCATCAATGTCAATGCTATCCATCTCTTGTTAAAAAATCTGCAAGAATATTCTCATGAGATTTAATAATCACAATATCAAAAATATAATTTTGACATAATGCCTGCCATCTTAATAATCTGACCTTCTCAGGTTTAGATTCTATTTTATTCCTTAAGAAAGCTTTCAGTTGTGTGTTATCAACTTTCAAAGTGAATTTCTTTGCAAGTAAAAATAATGGCCATTTTTCAAAAGCCCTTTTTACTGCATAAAATTCTTTCTCGTTGAAATGCCATCTTATGTCTTCTGCATCTGAGAATAAACCACTACAATACCTGCATGGTTGTTCTCCAACTGGTGTGAGCTTAGTAAGAACTGCTGCCCACCAATGATCACTGGCATCTGTGTATAACACAAGATCATCCTTATCTTGAGGAATAGCCATTTTTGGAAGATTCTTACAAATCTCCTTTAATTGGCATAGTTCATTTGTGTGTTCATCCGTCCATATAAATCTAGCATCTTTTTTCAATAATAGACTAAACACTTTCCTGTATTTTGCTAGGTTCTTTATAAACATCCCAGCAAAATTAACAACTCCTAAGAAACGTTGAAGTTGTTTATTGTCTTTTAGACTTTCTGGAAAATTCTGCACTTTTTCCCCTATGTGTTCTTGCAGAATGATTCCTGACTCATCGATTTCAATTCCAAGGAATCCAATCTTCCTTGTGGCAATGACTACTTTCTTTACAGATAAAATCAGTCCTTCTTTTTTACAAACATTGGAGAAAATCTCCAAATGTTTAACATGTTCATTAATATCTTTAGACACTAATAAAACATCGTCAATATAAACAAACATTGTAACGCCCCGAAAATTTTAAGGTCCACGCAAACCACATACATGCAATTATTAAATTCTCTTGTATTTTAATTAAATGTTTTAATTGCATTAATTAAATATGTTGTGCATATTTGCATGTTTAAAACATATTTTTCTACATGGTTGCATTAAAATGTATTTTTAAAGGATATTCGAGTTGCGATCGAAGAACGGAGGCCGAGGACTGAGAAACGTAAAACGTTTTTATCAAATAATTGTTTTTAATTATTTAAAATATGAGTGTTGGTTTTTCATATTTTTGAAAATAAGGAGTTTTGAGGTGATTTTATACGTCGGGACGTAATTTTTATCGGTGTTGGATTTTCAACAAAAATACGAGTTTTTTGGCAACCCGGCTAATAAATTCACAAATTTATTTTCACCAAAACTTTGTTAATATCTTATTTAAATCCTAATTAGACTAATGGGCTATATTTTATGGCCTGATATGCCTAAGCCTAATTAGTAAACTAATTAGCCATTTTATTAATATAAGNCTTTCAAATTAATTTATTTATAAGCGAATTTTTTGTAAATCACAATGTACTATAAATAATTAAAGTCCAACTTTAATTATTTATTTCATGAGAAAATATTTGCAACTTTTGTAAATTTAAACTTAAGGGCCCAAAAAATCATTTTTCACCAAAAACATTTTGGCCCATTTAAATGTCACAAATATGTTAGCCATCCAATGGCCCAACAACTCAAGGCCCATGACACTTTGATATTTCAAAACACCTTTTGAAAACCCTAGTCGTCATTGCCGTCGCCGGAGCTCCGTCGCCAGATTCCGGCCAACTTACCAAAAATTTTTTTTTTTTTATTAAATTCAAAGGGCTGTTCGGGCAGCCCCTCGGGCTGCCCTTGCTGCTCGTTTTGGGCAGCCCCTCGGGCAGCAACTTGCTGCCCAAAGTCCTCCCCAATCTGGCCTTGAATTCGTTGCAACAAATTATCTCATGCGGTTAGAAATCGACCTCAATATAATATCATGTATAAGCTAAACAAAATAGTATCCATAGCTCTGATACTACTTGAAAGGGGATCGAATAGGGTGTTCTAATACGCAACGGAAGTTCAAAATTTTATTTTCAAGAAAAAATGAACACCCTCTACTAAGATGTGTAAGAAATACAAAAACACCAAAATGACATTCATAGTGTGTTTAGAAATGTACCTATCAATCTCAAAGATTGATGTAATGGCTCCAACTAAGTTGTAAACAACTTAGCTCTTGAAGGTAGACAATCTACAAGCTTCTTCTTTCTTTCAAAATTAGGCCCATCACCAACTAGCTAGAACCCTACTTATTTTGCACTAGAAAAATAAGAAGATTTTTCAAGGAGAAGTGATTTCTTTCCTCAACAATTGAAGAAGAAAATTGAGAGAAAAATGAGGGAGAAAGCCTCCAAAATTTCGGCCATCTCAAGTGTGGAGTGAAGGAGGATGAGTTGTCTCTTGGTTGTGGGAAAAAACTAAAACTACTTTTAGCATCCCAAGCCTTGGAGATTGAAAAAATTGTCTCCCAACCTTTCACCTCTCCATGCACATTATTTTTATTTGGGCATGTAACAATTACAAAGCCCATGGACTTTTATTTAAATGTCTCAAACACATTTGAGACAATTTAATATTTACTTGATTTTACTCAAGCCCACTAGTATAATAATTATTTCTAATTGGGCTCTACAAGGCCCAATGTAATTTAATTAATGGAACACTTGAATTAATTTAATTATTTGGACTCTACTAGGTCCCCTAGTGTTTAATTAATTCAACACTTTGAATTAATTTAATTTAGTCCATAATAATGTTTATGAAAATCACAATTTTCAAATACATTACTTGTTTGGTCAACTTTTAATTTAGGAACACTTCCTCAAATTAAAAGTTACATTCACTCATAGTAGTCATACTTCTATTTTTCCTTATGCCTATAAACTCCTTTATAAGCCGTTCAACACATTGAACTATTTTACTTCTCAACGGGATCTAAAAAGCTAGTACTTGTGTGGCCCTCAATGGTTCATTGATACAACTAGCCGTGGGTTCACATCTCCATGTGATTCGGACTAAACATGTCCTTATACGAGCATACCCCAATTGCTCCATTCTTAATTATCAACTCCTTGATAATAAGAACGTCAGAACTCAAGTCTGATAGTACCCAACCAATAATGTTAAACGCCTAGCAGCATCGCTTACATGATTCCCTAGGTATCAAATGATAGTGCCTGCAAGAACCATTCAATTATGGTTAGCGTACAGTACGGTCCCTTCAACTCATATATCCCGACCGATTCGACAACCATTGGT
>NC_133319.1:8247651-8281663 GCF_012295235.1 Primulina huaijiensis | reverse complement strand
ATAAAGATTTGCCAAAATAATAATTTAAAATATTATTAAAATAAAGATTGCTTATACATAGAGTTTCATTGTGAACACTCGGCCAACACTTGGCTCGACGGGTACCTACTCTAACAATCTTCCACTTGCACTAGAGCCAACTATCCATATGCTTCAAACCCATCGATTCGCGATGCTTCTCGAATAATGGTCCAGGTAAAGGCTTAGTTAGTGGATCAGCAACAATATCTGCGGAGCCGACAGTGTCAATCGGCACTTCTCCTCTTTCCACAATCTCTCGGAGGATGTGATACTTTCTCAATACGTGTTTGGATTTCTGATGAGACCTTGGCTCCTTCGCTTGAGCTACAGCTCCCGTGTTGTCACAAAACACCGGGACAGGAGCAACTCTATTAGGAATGACGCCCAACTCTTGGACAAAATTCCTTATCCAAACAGCCTCCTTTGCTGCATCTAATGCAGCAATGTATTCGGCCTCTGTGCTGGAATCTGCAGTATTGTCTTTCTTGGAACTCTTCCAAAAGACAGCAGCACCATTGAGCATGAATACAAACCCAGAGGTTGACTTCGAGTCATCGATATCGCTTTGGAAGCTAGAGTCGGTATAGCCTTCCAATTTCGATTCTCCACCCCCATAGACCAAGAACAACTTATTGGTCCTTCTCAAATACTTGAGGATGTCTTTCACAGCTTTCCAGTGTGGAAGACCAGGGTTCGATTGATATCTACTCACTACACTTAGTGCAAAAGCCACGTCAGGACGTGTAGATATCATCCCATACATGATGCTACCAATCGCAGATGCATAAGGAATGCTTGTCATCGCCGCTATCTCTGCATCAGTCTAGGGAGACATAGACTTGGATAGGGACACGCCATGACACATTGGTAGATGTCCTCTCTTGGACTCATCCATCGAGAACCGCTTCACGATGGTATCAACGTATGTGGACTGCGTGAGACCAAGCAATCTTTTTGATCTATCTCTATAGATCTGTATTCCCAATACAAAAGATGCTTCACCCAAGTCCTGCATCGAGAACTTACTTGCTAACCATATTTTAGTTGATTGCAACATTCCTACATCATTCCCAATGAGAAGAATGTCATCAACATAAAGCACCAGGAATGTCACAGCACTCCCACTGACCTTCTTATACACACAGGGTTCCTCAGGATTCTTAGTAAAACCAAACTCTTTGATTGTACTATCGAATCTGAGGTTCCAACTCCTAGATGCCTGCTTTAGACCATAAATAGATCTCTGAAGTTTGCATACCATATGCTCACTTCCGATAGATGTAAACCCTTCAGGTTGAGACATGTAAATCTCTTCCTTAATATCCCCATTAAGAAAGGCTGTCTTGACATCCATCTGCCATATCTCATAGTCATACCATGCAGCTATGGCTAGCAATATCCTTATCGACTTGAACATTGCAACTGGAGAAAAGGTTTCCTCAAAGTCAACTCCTTGTCTTTGAGTATATCCTTTTGCCACCAATCGCGCTTTGAAGGTCAATACCTTCCCATCCGCCCCAAGTTTCCTCTTGTAAATCCATTTACACCCTATGGGAACAGTTCCCTCAGGTGGATCCACGAGATTCCACACTTGGTTCGAATGCATGGAATTCATCTCAGATTCCATTGCTTCAAGCCACTTGGATGAATCGGCATCAGATAACGCTTCCTTGAAGGTCCTTGGATCACATCCATGGATAGGCTCATCATGGCCCTCTTCAAGAAGCAGACCATACCTCATAGGTGGTCTCGAGACTCTCTCGGATCTTCTAGGAGCTTGTATCTCCTCTCTTGGCTCTTCGGGTGTGGGTTCTACAATTGTGGGTGTCTCTCGAACCTCTTCGAGTTCTATCATCTCCCCTTTTCTATCCAATAGAAATTCCTTTTCCAAAAAGGTTGCATTCTTAGAAACAAACACCTTTGTTTCTTGGGGATGATAGAAACAATATCCAACTTAATTCCTTGGATATCCCACAAAGTTACATAAAATGGATCAACAATCCAATTTTATCTCCCACTACCTGCTTCACATAAGCAGGGCCCCCATATTCTAAGACAAGAATATTTGGGAGACTTACCCATCCATATCTCATATGGTGTCTGCCTTTAAATGGACATTTAGTGGAATATCTTTCAATTTTAAGTTATAGAGATCGTCTTCAAGTTCACCAGTACCAATCAAACATTCATTCTTGTAAATATTGCAAACACCTTTGCCAAATAAACAAGAATATCCATCTTTATCAACATAGAAATGGAAACAATGTTTTCTTACCAAATCAGGTACAAACAAAACATCTCTTAAAAATAACTTAAAATCATTGTTCAACAATAAGTAAACATCTCTTAAGGTCTTGGCAGCAACTCTTGCTCCATTGCCCATTCTCAAGAAGGTCTCACCTTCCTTGAGCCTCCTACTTCTTCCCATCACCTGCAACTCATTACAGAGATGTGAGCCACAGCCGGTATCTAATACCCAAGAAGTAGAGTTAATTGAAATGTTTACTTCGATAAAGAACATACCATTTCCAGAACCCTTCTGGGCAAGATATTCCCAGCAGTTACGCCTCCAATGTCCAGGCTTCTTGCAGTGATGACATTCATCAGCAGTCTTGTCAGCCTTAACTGGTGTGGCTGCCACAACGGGATTCGGAGATTGCCTCATCAAGGGCACGTTCTTCTTGGGACGTTGGAAAGAACGCTTCTTTCCCTTCCCATGTGGATCAATCTTCGTACCAGATGAAGAACCCACATAAAGAACCAGCTTCTCATTCTTGATGGTGGACTCAAAGGTCACAAGCATGTTCACCAACTCCTCAAGGGTCGGCTCCATCTTGTTCATATTGAAATTCACCACAAAAGGATCAAACGAGCTAGGCAGTGACAAGAGTAACACGTCAGTGGTCAACTCCAAAGGCAACATCAAATCCATGCCAACGAGCTTGTCCACGAGCCCAATCACTTTTAGGCCATGCTCATGGACCGAGGCCCCATCTCGCATGCGTAAAGTGATTAGCTCCTTGACGGTAGCATGCCGAAGAGGCCGTGTTTGCTCTCCAAAGAGCTCCTTGAGATGCAAATGAATGTCAGCAGCACTCTTTGCATCCTCAAAACGCCTCTGTAGCTCATCATTCATAGAAGTCAGCATATAACACCTGGCTTTCAAGTCATGGTCACACCATTCCTTGTAAGTCTGCAATTCCTCAGGAGTGCAGTCAGTCGGAGCCTCAACAGGGGGCGACTCAGTAAGTGTATATGCTATCCTTTCCGAATTCAAGACGATTTTTAGGTTTCTTAGCCAAGTGAGGTAATTAGGTCCGGTTAACATGTGTTTGTCGAGTATTGCAGATATCGGATTGCGAATCGAAGACATTGTCAATTTGTACTGAAAAGTGAAAACAGATAAATGTTGATGACTATTTCAAAATATTTAGTAAGATATAAAGTATGGACTTTTACTTTATAAATATTCGCTCCCACTGTTTTGACATCTTTCACTACCCTCTAGTGAAAACGGGAAACTCCTTTCCTCAGTAGGTACGTAAGGTCCAACTAGCGAATTATGATCCCGAATAATATCAGCCAATCACAATTCCTAAAAGGTAGTTTCCAATTGCATCTCCATGCAACCCTCTACGTAAACTTTTGTCTCACGTTTGATTAGGACCCAATAATATGACGTCGTTCATCTTCACGTGTCAAGCCTAACCCATCGATATTGAACCTTAATGGACGGTCGCCATGAGTTCCCTCAATAATATGAGCCGAAATCATGGGAGTTCCACGTAGTTCACATCACCATGTCAATGGATGTCACAGCTTTCCGGCACCCAAGGCCCCCCCAATAATATGAGCCGAGCCCCGAGCACGGGTAGCGTTCATCATGCACCCATTGTCGATGGAAGACATGGAAATTATAAACAAATTTATAATTCCCCTTTTCGGGCTTGATATTAATTTTGAATCTTATTCAAAATGAGGGTTTTTAATTTTGAAAGGTCTCATCATTAATTTTATTTAAAAGCTCGCCATGTTTGATCGTATGTTTGCCGGATTCATGCAACTTTGTTATTATCATAATAATAACGCACATACTCATTATTTATAACATATCATGCATATATTATAAACAGTAAACAAAATAAGGATGATCAATCGCCCCAACACTAATGGCCCGTGTGAGCTAAACACGGGCCTAGGTCCAATCCTAGGGAAATGCATGGGATGCAAATGCAACTATTACATTAGCTTCCAATATTTACATGTCTTCGATCTTCATAATCATCATGGCCACCATCTTCCAATCTTGATCATCCACTATACTAATATTTACAAATAAATATCCATGGCAAATAGGGATACATCTCATGGGGTGGGAACGGGCCATAAACCAAGCCCACTTTATAAATTTGATAATTATTACAATCATTCAACACAAAATATCCTAGCATACACCTAGCAAATTGGGCTTGGGCTTTTGATCATCCTTCATGCATAATATCACATATCATACACCATCAATTAATTATCACAATAATTAATTGATCCAATATTATATATCTTGATCCAATCACTAACCGCCACGATTATAAACTAAATTAACAAAGTATACAAACACCTTTGTCTACTTTCAAATTAATTTATTTATAACCGAATTTCTTGTAAATCACCATTTACTATAAATAATTAAAGTCCAACTTAAATTATTTATTTCATGAGAAAATATTTGCAACTTTTGTAAATTTAAACTTAAGGGCCCAAAAATTCATTTTTCACCAAAAACATTTTGGCCCATTTAAAATTTCACAAATGTGTTAGCCATCCAATGGTCCAACAACTCAAGGCCCGTGACACTTTGATATTTCAAAACACATTTTGAAAACCCTAGTCGTCATCGCCGTCGCCGGAGCTCCGTCGCCGGATTCCGGCCAACATGCCAAAAATTTTTTTTTTTTTTTTTAAATATAAAGGGGCTGTTCGGGCAGCCCCTCGGGCTGCCCTTGCTTCCCGAAACGGGCAGCACTATGGGCAGCCCGAGCTGCCCGAAACGGGCAGCAACATGCTGCCCGAAACACCCCACAAAATGCCTCGGTTTTGGTTGCAAAAATTACACTCATGCGGTTAGAAATCAATCTCAATATAATATCTTGCAAATGCTACACAAAATCGTAACCATAGCTCTGATACCACTTGAAAGGGGATCGGTTACGGTGACCGGAAGCGCAACGGAAGCACAAAAATTTTGATTTTAGCATAAAATTTTCGGCCACCAACATTCTTGTGTAGCAAATACAATAAACATAAAATGACATTCATAGTGTGTTAAGAAATGTACCTATCAATCACAAGGATTGATGTATGGCTCCAACTAAGGTGTAAACACCTTAGCTCTTCAAAGGATGACTAATCTACAAGCTTCCAACCTTCAAAATTAGGCCCACCACTTGCTAGGTAAATCCCTTCTTGTTTTGCACTAGAAAAACAAGAAGATTTTTCAATGAGAAGAATATTTCTTCCTCAACACTTGAAGAAGAAAAATGAGAGAAAAACTTGGAGAGAAAAATTGAAAATTTCGGCCAAGGTGGAGAGTGGGAGGGAAGGAGTGTGTCTTAATTTTCTTGTCTTGGTTGTGAGAAAAGCAAAAACAAAAGTTGCATGCCATGCCTTGAAAACACAAAAAGTAGTCTCCCAACCTTTCACCTCCCATGCATGTATATTATATGGTTTTTAATCAAATTAAAAACCATGGACTAAATTTAATTATCTCAAACATATTTGAGACTAATTAAACATTACTTGAATTTACCCAAGTCCCACTAGTTAAATAATTATTTTAATTGAGCTCTACAAGACTCAATATGATTTAATTAATCCAACACTTGAATTAATTTAATTATTTGGACTCTACTAGGTCCACTAGTGTTTAATTAATTCAACACTTGAATTAATTTAATTTAGTCCATAATAATGTTTATGAAAATCACAATTTTCAAATACATTATTTACTTGGCCAAATTTTAATTTAGGAACACTTCCATAAATTAAAATTTACATTTCTCTCATAGAAGTCATACTTCCATTTTCTTTACGCTTATAAACTCATTTATAAGCCGTTCAACACATTGAACTATTTTACTTCTCATCGGGATCTAGAAAGCTAGTACTTGTGTGGCCCTCAATGGTTCATTGATACAACTAGCCGCGGGTTCACATCTCCATGTGATTCGGACTAAACATGTCCTTATTCGAGCATACCCCAATTGCTCCATTCTTACTTATCAACTCCTTGATAATAAGAACGTCAGAACTCAAGTCTGATAGTACCCAACCAATCATGTTAAACGTCTAGCAGCATCGCTTACATGATTCCCTAGGTATCAAATGATAGTGCCTGCAAGAACCATTCAATTATGGTTAGCGTACAGTACGGTCCCTTCATCTCATATATCCCGACCGATTCGACAACCATTGGTTTATCGAGAGTTGTCAATGAATCGATACTATGTGTCATGTCGTAGTTGCATCGATGGTGTAATCTATGAAACCCCTTTCATAATTACCACCATACTCTGATCAGAGATTTCAAACTACATATACATGAAAAACACATAGGATATCCATACCCGTAGGTAAGCGGTGAATCCCCGACTACAATGCATCGACTCCTATATGTTTCGACAGAACACCCAACCTTGCCACCTGATGACCCCATGAGAGTCGGTAAACAAGTCAAAGTGTAATTCTAGCACATAGAGTCTCAATGTTGTCCCGGGTCATAAGGACTAATGGTGTACAACCATAAACTAGGACTTTTCCACTCGATAAGTGAGAACCACTTGGAAAGTCCTTTTATGGAGGGTTGTTCAGTGCACTCTACCAGGAGCACCTATCTGCATGCTCGGACATCACAATGTCCCCTACCAATGAAACATGGTACTCACATCGCAGATACTAGTCTCGAACTCGAGCGGCCTATATCCTTCTTAGCGGCGGCTGAATCGACTAGGAACTGTTTAGAATATACAGTATTCCAAATATGAGTTTCATGATACTCATCATATGAGCATCTCATATTCTTTCTACTATTTGTATATTCAAGGGCCTTATCTATGCAACTAGCATGGGTATACAGATAAAGATTTGCCAAAATAATAATTTAAAATATTATTAAAATAAAGATTGCTTATACATAGAGTTTCATTGTGAACACTCGGCCAACACTTGGCTCGACGGGAACCTACTCTAACAACACGGCACTACACACACACAACTTTTGAAGGAAATTCGAAGGGGTCCAAGGGAGATTCAAGCCTAGTTCGCGTCCCGTTCTTCGTCGTCAACGGATTTTCGTGCGTATATAACGCAAAGGCACACCATAATTCTCCTTTTAATCATCCATCACACCATAGTATTTATTTATTTATGGTTTGAATGAAAAAGAAGTTGCACTTTGTTATATCTTCGTTTTGCATCAAACATGATTTTTTTAGAGCATGATATGTGAACCAAAACATGATTTTTCCGTACCAAAAATGGGCTGCCATGAATTAGGAAGGGAACAAACATGTTTTACACGAGTTAGAGTCATTAGAGCCCCACCTGTCGGCTGTACAACATGAAATACAAAGCTGGTAGCAAGTTGCTGTCTTGGTGGGGAGGAAGGGTTCGATTTTATAGGATGGTGGCTGGGCTTGGGTTTGGTTGGGACCACGGCATGGCTAGGGTCTTTTATGGGTCAAGGGTAGAGTCCTAGCCATGCTAGGACCCGAGTCGGGGGATAGGGAAGGAGTCTTAGCTTGCTAGGACTCCCACCCGAGAGAGGTATCAAGGGAGGCGCCGGTGTATGCTGTGCGCAGATGGATAAAGGGCTCGGCCAGAGGGCTTGGGCTGGGCTAGGATAAGTGGTTAGGGTCCTAGGAGAGTGCTTGGAGGGCTGGTTCAAGGGGTGGCTCAATGGTTGGGTGGCTAGCAACAGAAATCAAGAGTGCAAATCAAGGGTGTGATTCTCGGCCAAGCTGCATGAAACCTGGTGCAGTGCTTCAGGCGCGAGTTCAAGGGGCTGGGTTGGTCTGGGCTTGGTCTGGGAGTGGTCCAGGGATGGTCGGGGTTAGGTGGGCTCGGTGGTGGCTCGGCTTGGAGAGTCCTAGTTGGGTTAGTAGTCCTAAACATGCAAGGAAGCACACTCACACACACGTACATAACATGGGTCAAGTTTCAGAATTGTTTTGGTCAGGCTAGGGCTTGTTTTACGGGCCGGGCTTTCATAGTAGGATCCCTAGGTGAGTTGTCTAGGTTTTGGTTCAAGGTGGCTCGGGCGTGGCTCGACTAAATTAGGAGATGACTCTGTGTGTTCGATAAGGTGTCAAAAAACAAAAATAATAAATCTAAAATTGAACCCAAGGGTCCACGGTGGTGGTTCTTGACGTGGAAGGGTAGAATGAATCCTACAAATGTTATGTTAAAAATTTGGGATCAAAATAACGAGTTTTGGATTTAATCGGGATTTAATCGCCGCACGAAACGCTAATTAACGAGTTAATCGAAAAGTATAGTTTTATGCCTTATAAAATTATGGAAAATTAGGGTTAAGCTTAAATAATTACTATAAGTCTAAGTTTTTTATTTGGGAATTTTATATTAAGGTTTGGTTTGATTCGGGATTAAAACGCATTAATATGTTATATTTAAATAATAAATGAAAAAGTCTAATATTTAAGCAAAATAAAATTATGGAAAAATTCATGTAAGCTTAAATGATTATTTGGGACATGTTAGAGTCATGAAATCAAGAAAAAAGTCAAAATCGAAAAATGTCGAGTCTAGGGGTAAAACGGTCTTGTTACACCTAGAAATTAGTAAACGTTATGGCAGTGCCCTAAATGCTATTTTTATGATATTATGATTATTTTTAAATGTTTATGAAATGTTCATGGTTAAATTATGATTTTTAAATGTCTAAGGGATTTTTATGATTGAAGGAAGACATTTAAAAGACATGTTGCATGCTTGGTTTCAAAAACAAAAACGTTATGTTATGCATGATTTTTTTTATAAAGTGATGAGAATATAAATGTTGAAGGAAGTGAAGTAATTGTGACTAATTCGATAATGATGGAGATGTCGTGAGGGTTATGGTCCCTGTGGGAGCCCGACGATCGTATTTTCATCATTTCGAATATGTGGTAACAGTTTTGTGGTAACGGTTTTGTGGTAATGGTAAGAATGGGAATATCGTGAGGGGAAAAGGCCCACGAGGGAACCTATTTATGTGAAAAGGCCCCCGAGGGAACCCCGACGATCGTATTTCTATTCGATCATGATAGGCCAAGGGCCCAGTTGACCGGTGAGAGTGTTGCTGGTGTCCCCCGCCGCCCAGTACTATGGTTATATGTAGATGGATCCATCGATCATGTCATGTCATGTCAGGAAAGTCACAATTAACGATCTGAATTCAGCAAAGGAAAAGGAAAAGGATAAGGAAAATGTTCATGATCATGTTAAAGGTTTTATGTCATGTCATGTTGAGGAAAAAGAAAAAGTTAAAGTTTATTTTTGCATGTCATGAAAAGTTATTTTACGTAAAAGTATTTTCACTGTTGCATGTGGTTTTATACGTATTATTTGTTATAAAGATTGTGGTGTGTTGAGTCTTTAGACTCACTAGGTGTGATGGATGCAGGTGAGGTTGAGGGAAGTCTTGGCGAATGATTTGACTGGACTGAAGGCGCACACAACCCGAGGACCAACGCTTTTATTTTTCCGCACTTATGTTTTTGACTCATGATTTACGTTAAAGATTTTAAGATTATTTAATTATGTTTTGGGAGATTTTTGAGAAGTTTAGTATGGGCTACACTTTTCAAACTATTGTTTTTTTTAGGTTTGGTAAAACATTTGACGACTTCGTTTTATGACTATTTCACTTGATTTTTAAAATGCTAGTTGGTTGATGTTTTATTTTAAAGGGTAAAATATTTTATAAAAATATTTTCATGGGAATGACGAAATTTAGGGAAAAAAAATTCTAGTACTTTTAAATCAATAAAAGGGAGGACGTTTCAGTTGGTATCAGAGCAATGGTTCTGTAAAGGGTTGTGCCACCGTCAGCGCCAAGAAGATCAGTCGTCAAGGGTCAATTGTGAGTTTACATGCTTTATATGATTTATGTGATGTTACCTACATGTTTACATGATCTAAATGTTTACGCTACATGTGCATACAAGTTTTGAAGTTGATTGACGTTTATGTTTAAGGTTGCATGGCAAATGATTTTTACCCTACATGGTTGCATGACCTTGTTATGCTAAAAGATTATATGCTTCATGATTTTTACACGTGTTACGATATGAAATAAGAAAATATTTGATTTCAACGCATGTTGGCTTTGTGGTGGAATTGGACAATGTGGATTTTTGGATTTTAGTATTGACGTTCTACTTTTTGGCCGTAAGGTAATCGTGAATTTTATGAATGTTTTTGGGACACGTAGATTTTTTAAGAAAAAATTTATGATTCATGGTTACTAGTCGAATTAATTTTTGGGAATTTTACCTAAGGAATAATGATTCGAGGATTTGCAACGACTTTGGGAGTATAGAAAATGGATAAATTGGGATCTTAAGTTTTGATGAAAGGCAAGATTGATTATGAGATTTGATTTTTGGGTAAATAAGTTTAAAATTTTCGAAATTATGTTAAGGGAAAACTGTAGAAGGAAATTAAGAATGCCAATAATTTATGAGATAATTAAGGAATTATCGAAATTAAGAACCAATTGGAAAATTTTTGGGAAAACTAAGAATTTATTTTGCAGTTATTAAGGAATTTGGGGATTAGTTTAGCTATAAGAACGAATTGAATGGGTTAAATGGCAAGAATTTTGAGGATTTAGACTTTTTAAGAATATTTGAAACTTTGAGATATCTTGGTTTAATGTTATAAGGAATGTTAATCAAGGGTTTTTAAAGATAAAACGATATTAGGCTTGAAAAATCTAAGCGTTAGCGGATGCGTTTGGGATTTCAAGATTGAAATATGATAAGTTGACGAAAAATTTGGGTATAAATTAAGGAAAATAATATACGATAAATATGGTCATCCATCTTTTATTATTGAGAATTTTAAGAAAAGTTGAAATTCGAGGTTACAATAGTAACAACACTAAGTCATTATAGGCCTTTTTAAGTTGCGATTTGAAAATATGGATTTAGAAGAAAAATTTAATTGGGATCAAGGAGACGTAAGGATCTTCTAGAACTTAATTTTCATCAGAGTAGCGCAGCGGAAGCGTGGATTTTTGGGATACTAGAACTAAGTCTAAACTTTGAGTTATTAAGGATAAGCGAATTTCGAGGACGAAATTCAATTTAACGGGGGAAGATTGTAACGCCCCGAAAATTTTAAGGTTCACGCAAACCACATGCATGCAATTATTAAATTCTCTTGTATTTTAATTAAATGTTTTAATTGCATTAATTAATTATGTTGTGCATATTTGCATGTTTAAAATATATTTTTCTACGTGGTTGTATTAAAATGTATTTTTAAAGGATATTCGAGTTGCGATCGAAGAACGGAGACCGAGGGCTGAGAAACGTAAAACGTTTTTATCAAATAATTTTTTTTAATTATTTAAAATATGAGTGTTGGTTTTTCATATTTTTGAAAATAAGGAGTTTTGAGGTGATTTTATACGTCGGGACGTAATTTTTATCGGTGTTGGATTTTCAATAAAAATACGAGCATTTTGGCAACCCGGCTAATAAATTCACAAATTTAATTTTACCGAGACTTTGTTAATATCTTATTTAAATCCTAATTAGACTAATGAGCTTAATTTTATGGCTTGATACGCCTAAGCCTAATTAGTAAACTAATTAGCCATTTTATTAATATAAAAACACTTAAAAACCTACCCCATGCACTCATAAACTCACGGCAAAAACTTTCAAAAATCAGAAACACTCTCCCAAATACACCCCACACATGGCACTACACACACACAACTTTTGAAGGAAATTCGAAGGGGTCCAAGGGAGATTCAAGCCTAGTTCGCGTCCCGTTCTTCGTCGTCAACGGATTTTCGTGCGTATATAACGCAAAGGCACGCCATAATTCTCCTTTTACTCATCCATCACACCATAGTATTTATTTATTTATGTTTTGAATGAAAAAGAAGTTGCACTTTGTTATATCTTCGTTTTGCATCAAACATGATTTTTTTAGAGCATGATATGTGAACCAAAACATGATTTTTATGAACCAAAAAGGGGCTGCCATGAATTATGAAGGGAACAAACATGTTTTACACGAGTTAGAGTCATTAGAGCCCCACCTGTCGGCTACACAACATGAAATACAAAGCTGGTAGCAAGTTGCTGTCTTGGTGGGGAGGAGGGGTTCGGTTTTATGGGATGGTGGCTGGGCTTGGGTTCGGTTGGGACCATGGCATGGCTAGGGTCTGTTATGGGTCAGGGGTAGAGTCCTAGCAATGCTAGGACCCGAGTCGGGGGCTAGGGAAGGAGTCCTAGCTTGCTAGGACTCCCACCCGAGAGAGGTATCAAGGGAGGCGCCGGTGTATGCTGTGCGCTGATGGATAAGGGGCTCGGCCAGAGGGCTTGGGCTGGGCTAGGATAAGTGGTTAGGGTCCTAGGAGAGTGCTTGGAGGGCTGGTTCAAGGGGTGGCTCGATGGTTGGGTTGCTAGCAACAGAAACCAAGAGTGCAAGTCAAGGGTTTGATTCTCGGCCAAGTTGCATGAAACCTGGTGCAGTGCTTCAGGCGCGAGTTCAAAGGGCTGGGTTGGTCTGGACTTGGTCTGGGAGTCGTCCAGGGATGGTCAGGGTTAGGTGGGCTTGGTGGTGGCTCGGCTGGGAGAGTCCTAGTTGGGTTAGGAGTCCTAAACATGCAAGGAAGCACACTCACACACACGTACAGAACATGGGGCAAGTTTCAGAATTGTTTTGGTCGGGCTAGGGCTTGTTTTACGGGCTGGGCTTTCACAATAGGATCCATAGGTGAGTTGGCTAGGTTTTGGTTCAAGGTGGCTTGGGCGTGGCTCGAGTAAATTAGGAGATGGCTCGATGTGTTTGATAAGGTGTCAAAAAACAAAAATAATAAATCTAAAATTGAACCCAAGGGTCCACGGGGGTGGCTCTTGATGTGGAAGGGTAGAATAAATCCTAAAAATATTATGTTAAAAATTTGGGATCAAAATAACGAGTTTTGGATTTAATCGGGATTTAATCGCCGCACGAAACGCTAATTAACGAGTTAATCGAAAAGTCTAGTTTTAAGACTTATAAAATTATGGAAAATTAGGGTTAAGCTTAAATAATTACTATAAGTCTAATTTTTTTATTTGGGAATTTTATATTAAGGTTTGGTTTGATTCGGGATTAAAACGCATTAATATTTTATATTTAAATAATAAATGAAAAAGTCTAATATTTATGCTAAATAAAATTATGGAAAAATTCATGTAAGCTTAAATGATTATTTGGGACATGTTAGAGTCATGAAATCAAGAAAAAAGTCAAAATCAAAAAATGTCGAGTCTAGGGGTAAAACGGTCGTGTTACACCTAGAAATTAGTAAACGTCATGGCAGTGCCCTAAATGCTATTTTTATGATATTATGATTATTTTTAAATGTTTATGAAATGTTCATGGTTAAATTATGATTTTTAAATGTCTAAGGGATTTTTATGATTTAAGGAAGACATTTAAAAGACATGTTGCATGCTTGGTTTCAAAAACAAAAACGTTATGTTATGCATGATTTTTTTTATAAAGTGATGAGAATATAAATGTTGAAGGAAGTGAAGTAATTGTGACTAATTCGATAATTATGGAGATGTCGTGAGGGTTATGGTCCCAGTGGGAGCCCGAAGATCGTATTTTCATCATTTCGAATATGTGGTAACGATTTTGTGGTAACGGTAAGAATGGGAATATCATGAGGGGAAAAGGCCCCAGAGGGAACCCATTTATGGGAAAAGGCCCCTGAGGGAACCCAGACGATCGTATTTCTATTCGATCATGATAGGCCAAGGGCCCAGTTGACCGGTGAGAGTGTTGCTGGTGTCCCCCGCCGCCCAGTACTGTGGTTATATGTAGAGGGCTACATCTATTATGTCATGTCATGTTGAGGAAAATGAAAAAGTTAAAGTTAATGTTTGCATGTCATGAAAAGTTATTTTACGTAAAAGTCTTTTCACTATTGCATGTGGTTTTATACGTATTATTTGTTATAAAGATTATAGTGTGTTGAGTCGTTAGACTCACTAGGTGTGATGGATGCAGGTGAGGTTGAGGGAGGACTTGACGGATGATTTGACTGGACTGAAGGCGCACACAACCCGAAGACCAGCGCTTTTATTTTTCCGCACTTATGTTTTTGACTCATGATTTACGTTAAAGATTTTAAGATTATTTAATTATGTTTTCAGAGATTTTTGAGAAGTTTAGTATAGGCTACACTTTTCAAACTATTGTTTTTTTTAGGTTTGATAAAACATTTGACGACTTCGTTTTATGTCCAGACTTGTGCTAAGTATCTATATGTCCAGGAGATCTTAGGTTCGAGTCTGGGGAGGTACAAACTCCAGTGACTGGGCTGGAGGAGTCATTGAGTAATGGGTCATGGGATAACCGACTCCCGCCAGTTGGATCGGGAACAGCCCATGGGCATTACACTTGTGGTCATTGGATTTTTCATATCTTATCCTCTGTCATACACTCCATTCCATACTCTAGACGTTTCCAAGGTTTATGTTCCTCGAGAAACTCTAGTCCAAGAATCAGTTGATCTGGTTCTTTTCCTGGAACTCCTCTGATATTAACTTCCAATTTTCTAACTTGGATCATTCCTTGGTAAGTTCTTATCATTGGTTGTTCTAAATAGTAGATGGTATTGCAAGGAAATTGATTTATTTATTTCGTAATATCAAATATTATTTCAACTTCCTTCCACCCGTCTGGGCATCTAAACTTTCCTATTGTTGAAAATTTTTTTAGCTCCTGTTGGGTTTCTTGGACAGGGGTTTTTCCTCATCTGTAGCTTGTAATCCTATTTCCTTGAAAAGATAGTCTTCTTGATTCCAATCTAAGACTTTGATTCTTTTGTAGAATCGGTTTGTCTTGTATTTGGATATCTATTTCCTGTGTTACCGGAAACTCAACTCGTTCTGGATAGATTGCCTGAGCAACTTTTCCGAATATTTCTGGTATCTCAATAAACTCATTTCTAAAAAACAATTCTGAATGATGTGTATTAGATAGAGCATATGAGATCTGATAGGTAATAGAATATGGTCTATTACCTTCCTTCATCAGCCTTTTTTCCTTGAAATTTTGATGCAATGTCAAGGCTCGACTGAAATCTCGATCTGCCAGATTGTAGGCTATCCTTGGATAGATTACTTCTACTATCTTTCCTGCACATAGATCTCCTGAGATAGTTCCCAGTACTGAATCTTGAAGGTTCCCCATTCATTTATCGCATCTAGCAATATCAATGGGTGAATCTATACCTTCTTTGAAAGTAGGTTTTATCATAATTTGGATTGCTCCAATATGAATCCAAGACATTGTCCTTGCTACTTCTATCTTGAGTTTTTTTAATTTCTCCTTAATTTCTTCGGAAGGAATTAATTGCTTCTCCATTCTATTTCAAGTAAGTTCCATTGGAATTGCTATTTCCCTTCTGGAAACTGTATAGATTAGATGATGCTTTCTGTTTCTCAGGCCAAGATTTCCTAAGAGCTTTTCTACCTGTCCAGCAGAGAATCCTTGATATCTCTGTAGACTAGGATTTCTTTCATGATTCTTTGAACCATGTTATGAGATATTGTTGTCTAGCTAAAGAATCCAGACAAATTCTCATGTGTTTCATGTCGAAACACTTCGTTTTCAGTCAGATTATGATTCAGTTTCATCTGATTCTCCCTGACTTAGGACTTCTTCTTCTTCATATATACTCTCATCTGAGGCAATGTCCTCAAATCGGTATACCTGAATAAGATCTTGGTAATAAACTGCCTCCTTAATATCCGGAGTTGGATCGAAGCGTTTAATACCTCTCTTTTCATCTTCTGGACAGTTGGTCGAGATATGACCTCTTGCTTCACATGTCCAGCAATTACAATCCTTAAAACTTTCATTAGCTCGTGTATGAGCTCTTCTGAAAGTTTTATTTGTAGGTGTTCTTCATGTGCTTCGAGATGTACTCGATGCTTGGGAGGATGTCCTACTTCTTGATGGTCCGCTTCTTTGTCCAGATTTATAAGATCTGGCTTTTTGTCTAGACCATACTGTTCTTGGTTTCCAAGAACTTCTTCCACCTTTAGCATAAGGATGAGTCCTGAAACTTTTCCTTCTATGCTTCTGTGGTTTACTTCCAATAATTGTTGGATGATCATTTTCTTTACATCAAAAAGGAGTTCGTTTGTTTATACTCCTTAAGCGTTTGTAATTCTTTTGTAATGGTACCATTCCACCAATTTTCCTTTAAGGAAAGAGGCTCTTCGTGCCAATGTATCTGGATTTCTAGGTACATATTCCCTTATGAGCATTTCTCTCCAGGGACTTGGCATTTTTGCGAAGAAAAGCTGCATAGCTATATCTTCTTCGACTCCTGAATTCCATCTATATTTAGTGAATAATATAATGTATTCATCTACTAAACAGATGTCATGTAATTCAAGACTATACAGAGATTGAGTATATTTCTTCCTCTTATTTGTATCCTGACTGTTAAAATAGTCTACCCCTATAAATTGTGCTTTAAATAGGGTAGCCATTCTTCCGGCTATCTCGCTTAGAGATTCTCCGGCTAGGACTGACTCTTTGGTTTCCACCGCTGTCATGTCCCAAGCAATTTTCACTGATCCCATAAGACTCATTTCTAGGAGTTTAATGAATCCTTCTCTATTGAGATCAAGTGTCCCTGCTGCGATTCTCATAGCCGATGTCCAGTCATCTATGAGATCTTTCCTGTTTTTGAAATCTAATACATCAAGGTTAAGCATAACCCCGTAAGGATGTATAGGATCTAAAACAGTTTTCCCATAGGGTGTTTGGTGCAAGGGAATTTGATTTATCCTTGACCTTGTTCCCGCAGGGTGTGATCCTCCACCAGTGTGGAAATCGGATTGAGATTCTCTCATATTTACATTCTAAAATTTCACAATTTCCCTTGGTGGTTCCTGAGAGGATGACCAAGTTATAGCAGGTGTTTCGCCTCCTGCTGTATTCATCTTCAGATCTACAACTTTGAGATTTGCGAAAGATTCTGCAAGCTCTTGTAGATCCTCCAGACCAATCCTTTCTAGAGTTTTCATCAGATTAATTTCTTTTTTGAGGCAACTTAATTAGATTGATCATCATTTCTTCTTCAGTCAAAGGCTTTGACACCACTCTGGCTTTCCCTTGTTGATGTAACAAAGGTTCAGTACCGAATGATGGTTGTAACCAACCTCCTGAAGTTCTTTTACTAGAACTAGGTTGTTGTTCTAGTTTTTGAATTCTTGTTTGAATATCCTTTAGTATTCCAAGAATTTCTTCCTGGTTTTCAAGGATTTTTTCTACTCTTTGCGGTACAAAATATAGCACGTTGCCATAATTTTGTACTGTCTTTTGAATATCTCTAAGATCTAAAGAGAGCTTAGAGGAATCTGGTACTATTTCTATAAACTTATTTGATTGAATCATAAGTTTACCTGAGGGTGCTGAAGATTCCCTTTCTGCTCTGGTTATCTAACAATAGTTAGATGTTTTTGTGTATATTTAAAAATATTGGAATAATCCTTGTAAATTATTTTTCTTGAACATAAGTTAGGATTCATAATTTTCGAAATTTTCCTCAAACATTTTGTTTCTTTATAATAATAAATATTGTGTTTAAAATAAATTAAAATTTAGCTCTGATACCATTTGTGAAGCGCAGGGATCAATTAAATTTAAATAAAGGAATAAGGGTAATATAGGTATGTTATAAACCTTTTCTCTCTCCAGGGAGTTGAAAATAAAAGGAAGGTGATTTGGGAACTGACCCTCAATTTCCACTTAAAAAATTCAGAATGGAAATAGCATGCAGTTTATTCTACACAAATTCCCAAAATTAAAAAAAAAAACAAACCATAATAATACATCGCAAAACTGATCTCTAAGTTCACGAAAACATATTTCCCCAAGACAATTAATGTGAAACACAAAACGAGTGAGATACACGAGAAAACAGCACAAGATGTCTAAATCAAGAAAAACAGATCCATTTTCTCGAAATCTTCACATGAAAATCACACAAAAAAGCGAATATAAAAAAACCAGAAACAAATTCATCTTCAAATCCCGACCAGTGCGAGCTCTTTGTACGCATTCCGCAGCTCTGCTGTTGTGCATTCCTTCTTCAACTCCAAAATCCCATAAAAAGCAGTGCTTTTATCTTCCCCGTCCGCCATCGTACAGTACACCTAGAGATATCCCGCATCACTCTTTTTTGTCGACAAATTACAGGAACTAAGATCCCACTCCGAGCCAACCCTTTTTCAATCCAAAGCCCAAATCACACATGCAACACGCGAAAACATATAATTTACAGCTAATCATGATAGGAATCAAAAAATGTCTAAATGGTCGTTACATCTTTGTATAACAATAGTACACGGTGTTAGAATTTTTCTTAAAAATCATGCTTCTGCACATATATCAACATGATAATCAATATACAGAAATAGATCGAGTATTACCTCCGACCATTGAAAATTTTTGATTTCTCTGTTTTTCCTCTCGGTTGAAGCCTTCTAATCACTTCACGCTCTCTTTAGATGGTGTATATTTCTTATGAGGTGTGTGTGCTTAGGGACCTCAATCGCTGCTATTTATAGGCGTTTCTCATACCATCGATGAGTGTATCGGGAGCCGAGATTAAAAAAAAATCGTGTACGCATCTAAATTTTCTTGGTCGTCGCCAAGTTCAATTTGTACACGCTACTTCTTTTAATATGTGTCACGTTTTTCTTACATTCTCCCACTTGACACATATATCTCATTTACTATAGGAGAAAACAAAATACATGAATCATGGCGATAGGTCCTCTAGAAGCGAGTATTATCTTCCATTTATCACAATGCATTATGTATCTCAAAATGTATAACTTAATGAATAAACCTTATGTGTATTCGAGGTCCAACTGTAAAGGCCTCTAAATTCGTGCTTGAAAATTTGCGGAAAAATTTAAAATTTTCTCTTTAACTAATTAAAATACCTCATTCCTAAATAAACTAATAAATAAAGTTTGATATTCAAAATAGCAGCGTAAGTAAATGTTTGTTTGAAAAATAATAATTAAAGATAATCCAATCAACGGGAAAATGTTTGAGCCTAAAAATAGTAAATGCTGAAAATGAGGTCCTCGGATTCCACTACTGTCGACCCTCGATGGCTCACTGGTCCCCGCCCTCGGTCCCGAACTCATCAGTACCTACAACAATCAAGTCTAGTGAGTCTAAAGACTCAGTACGCATATATCGTAAATAACAAGTAATAATAATAAAATCGCATGCAAAGTGAAAATATCATGTCATGAGTAAATGTAATACGTGCATAACTGAACTGAAAATCGCATCATGAATAATTAATATTACGTGCATAACTGAATTGAACTGAACTGAACTGAAAGTAGTAAGTGAAATGTTTGCCCCGTAGAGCCTTGTAATGAAATAGCTAGTAATAATTTTCTGGTGAGATTATGGTCTGCGCAAGTGGCCCCTTAACTGAACTGAACCGAACCGAACTGACCGGTAACTGACGACCGAGTGAAATACTAATCATCTGATCAGACTAATGCCACAGTATACTGGGTGGTACAAAACTGAACTGGCCGGTAACTGACGACCGGGTGAAGTAATAATCACATGATAGTAAAGTGACCACAAGCAATATCGCATAAATCTCAGAATGAATATTTTGCACTTAATATAATTAAATAACATCATTAAATATCCTGTAAAAATTTTACTGATTGGGTTGGATCGCTCCCAGGCTCGCTGCGACTAAAATCTAACATGAAAAAATATGCAAATGATTTATCGTGACCAAGCTTTGTAATTGACTCCAAAAAAATGAGACATTTACGCCCAATAACTTAGTATTTAATCATGACTCCGTGCCAACCCGAACCAACACCGAACCACCATTTAGCCATGATCAAAATACACCTAAAATGATGAAATGATGCTCGTAAAATTGTACAAGTCGAAACTTTGGTAAATGGAGGCCAAAACATGAAACGCTCTTTCGAGAGTCAATTTGGCACATCGCACCGTAAATTCTGGTACGACCTCTAAACTGATCCGAATTACAAACGGCCAAAATCACAGCCTTTCTAACTTGATGAGGTACTGTCCAGTCCAAGGCCATAGGCTAAAAGCCAACCAAGAACTCAAACGAGCCTCCGAACCGAAGCACCAAGTTGCTGTCCAGAACATACAGCAGTAGCGCTTGCACTTGCATGCGTCGTTTGCAAGGCCAATGGCCATTAAGGCTTGAACCACAGACCAGAGCCTCTTCACAACATCCTAAGGGTTGGTTTGAACCATGGCTAAGGGCCCTAGGCCAGCCACAATACAAGCAACACCATGGACTACCCGAAACTTGCATCCGAGAGCACCAAAAATCTGTACTGTGATGCATCGGTTTGCTTGCTGTCTTTCATCTTTCCAGTGGCCATTTTATTTACCATGGCTCAATCTAGACATCAAGGGGTATTGAATGAACCAGGGCTAAGGGCCAGAGGCCAACCGAGATCCACCCCAACCACCAAAACCGAAAGTACTCATGCAGCAAATGAAAAGGGGCCGAAGGGGGGGGGGGGCTGTTCTTGTTTTATTTAAAAACCTTTGCAACCATGGACCAAGCCTTGAAAGGCTGACTTGGGAGCCTAGGGTCGAGCCAACCACCTGTACTCAAAAAAACAAGCAAACCGTGAGGTAGCCGAGAAGAGGGCCGAAAATCTGTGCATGTTTTATTCAAAAATTATGTCATGTATTTCGGTTTTTGGCTATAAAATCATGATCATGTAATGTTTAAAAATCATATTATGACTTGATTGAAGAGCTAGGGAAAATATACACATGCCTGAAATTTGTTTGAATAAGAAAACAAACACTACGACGGCACGGCGCGGAGGAGACGGAGTGATTTTTTTTCTTGTTTCTTGGTTGAAGGCTCACGATTTCTTGCTGATATTCTTCATAATTTTCGAATGGTGAGGGAGGTGAGGGAGTCTTATGGAATGAGGGAAGGCTACTAGAAAAATAAAGGGGTCAAGAATGCTATGGAGGAAAGTTGCAATTGAGGAAATGGAATGGCAAAGGGAATTATATCATTCCCAATTCTATGATGCTCGAAAATATGGGATTTAGATTGGCTAATTTATTTGTTTAATTAAGTGCATGAAATTGCTTAATTATTATTTATTGAGAATTAAAAATGAGGGAATTATCAAGCCAAGAAATGATTAAGGAATGATATCAAATGGAGAGTTGCCAAAATGAGCATGATTTGATTTGATAATGAGGGGGCCGAAATTTTCTAGGCTAAATTAGGTAGAAATATTGCTTAATTCATGAATTTTAACCCTTTAAAGTTTTGAACACTTATTATGTATTTTAGTGAATTAATAACTTAATTTAGAATAATCATTTTCTTGCATGAAAGGCTAACTATTAAAATACATTTACTAACATGTTAGGGTAATATTTTCTTGAATATATAAAGCTTATATTAATTTATCCCAATTGGTTACACATTTTAATTTAGGCTTTTAATTAAATTAGTGGACATAAAGAATTTATTTACTACTTATCTCAAGTTAATTAAATAAATTCTTAAACTTTCTTTTTCATAAAAATAAATTATTATTTATCTTAAATAAATTCTAGGAATGTTTTCTAAATATTAAATTTTATCTCTTTACTCCAACTCCAGTCCGGCCTCACTTATTTAACTGAAAAGATAGTAATTAAACTACTGCATGAGATAAATAATTTAAAGAAAAGAATTTAAATACTCATGAAATAAAATCATTTTAAATTTAAATACTGAAATTATGCATGGCTTATACGTAGACAAATTTACGGGTTCCACAACCCTTCCTCCCTTAAAAGAAATTTCGTCCTCGAAATTAGAACTCACCGAATAGTTCCGGATACCGACTCCTCATCTCTGGCTCAGACTCCCACGTAGCTTCCTCCTCTGAATGGTTAAGCCACTTGACTTTAACTCGCTTAACCAGCTTGTTCTGAAGCTTCTTTTCCTGTCTGTCTAGGATCTGCACTGGTCTCTCCTCATAAGACAGGTTCGGAGTAAGCTGTAACGGCTCAAAGTTCAGGACATGCGAAGGATTTGCCATATACTTCCTCAGCATAGAGACGTGGAACACATTGTGTATTCCGGCCAGATTCGGTGGAAGAGCAACACGATAAGCTAGCGTCCCAACTCTGTCAAGGATCTCAAATGGTCCAATGAATCTCGGACTGAGCTTCCCTTTCTTCCCAAATCGCATGACACCCTTCATAGGTGCCACTTTCACAAAGGCATGGTCGCCCACGGCGAACTCTAAATCTCTCCTCCGCTGATCCGCATAACTCTTCTGTCGACTCTGAGCAGTCCTCATCCTGTCACGGATCTGGGCTACTACATCGACAGTCTGCTGAATAATCTCTGGACCCAACTCTGCTCTTTCTCCTACTTTATCCCAATGAACAGGAGATCTACACTTGCGACTATACAATGCTTCATACGGAGCCATTCCTATAGACGACTCAAAGCTGTTGTTATAGGTGAACTCCACTAATGGCAAGTTCGACTCCCAACTCCCGAAGAAATCGATAACACAAGCACGGAGAAGATCTTCCAAAATCTGAATAACTCGCTCTGACTGCCCGTCTGTCTGAGGGTGGAAAGCTGTGCTAAACAACAACTTCGTACCCATCGGCGAATGCAAACTCTTCCAAAATGAGGAAGTGAATCTGGGTCTCTGTCAAACACGATAGAAATTGGAATACCATGAAGTCGGACTATCTCCCGGATATACAACTCTGCATACTGACTCATGGTGAAAGTCATCTTAATAGGCAAGAAGTGCGCTGATTTGGTAAGACGATCAACAATCACCCAGATAGCATTTGATCCTCTGACTGACTTCGGCAAACCAGTAACAAAGTCCATGGTAATATTCCCCCACTTCCACTCGGGAATAGGAAGAGGCTTGAGCAAACCTGCTGGCCTCTGATGCTCTGCCTTCACTAACTGACAAGTCAGACACTCGGAGACAAAGCGTCTGATATCCTTCTTCATTCCTGGCCACCATTACAATAACTGCAGGTCTTTGCACATCTTCGTACTCCTTGGATGAATAGAGTACGGCGACATATGGGCCTCTGATAGAATATCTGGTTGGATAGAATCACTGCTAGGAACCCATATCCTGTCCCGGTATCTCACAACACCATCACTAATTGAATACAAGACACTGCCTTTGACCTCATCTCTCTGCTTCCACTTTGCCAACTGCTCATCTGCTGGCTGACCACTGCGAATACGGTCAATGAGAGAAGACTGGATCGTCAAGGTGGATAGACGGGAACTCTACCTTGAGGATATGCCTCTAGATCAAACCTCTGCATCTCAGACTGAAGAGGTCTCTGAATCGTCAGATGGTCCATCACTGCAACTTTCGTGCTCAATGCATCTGCGACTACATTAGCCTTACCCAGGTGGTAGCTAATGTCACAATCATAATCTTTCACAAGCTCCAACCATCGCCTCTGACGCATATTCTGCTCTTTTTGCGTAAAGAAATACTTGAGGCTCTTATGGTCGGTAAAGATTTGGCACTTCTCCCCGTACAAATAATGCCTCCAGATCTTCAAGGCAAAAACAACAGCTGCCAACTCTAGATCATGGGTAGGGTAATTCTTCTCATGAGTCTTCAACTGACAAGAAGCATATGCTATCACCTTTCCATGTTGCATCAAGATTGCGCCGAGACCGAGCTTCGAATCATCGATAAACAAGACAAAATCTCCAGGCCCTGATGGCATTGCCAAAACTGGTGCTGAGATAAGAGCTTGCTTCAAAGTATCGAAGCTCTTTTGGCACTCATCGCTCCACACAAATTTCACATTCTTCTTGGTCAATGCTGTGAGTGGAACTGCGATGGAATAAAATCCCTAAATGAACTTCCGATAATATCCTGCTAAGCCAAGAAAACTGCGAATCTCAGATGCATTCTGTGGAACAACCCAATCTCTGATTACTGCAACTTTCGCTGGGTCTACCTCAATGCCACTGATAGAAACAATGTGGCCTAAGAACGCCATCTTCTCCAACCAAAATTCGCACTTACTGAACTTTGCGAGCAATCTGTGCTTCTGCAATGTCTGCAACACTGTGGTCAGATGTCTACCGTGATCCTCCTGATTCTTCGAGTAGACGAGAATGTAGTCTATGAATACTATCACAAACTGATCAAGATACGGCTGAAATACGCGATTCATGAGATCCATGAAGATCGCTGGCGCATTCGTCAAACCGAACAGCATCACGAGGAACTCGTAGTGGCCATAACGAGTCCTAAAAGCAGTCTTCGAAACATCAGTTTCTTTCAGCCTCAACTAGTGATAACCGGAACGCAGATCAATCTTGGAGAACACCGAATCTCCCTGCAGCTGGTCAAATAGATCTTCAATCCTCGGAAGTGGGTATTTATTCTTCACTGTAACCATGTTCAACTCGCGGTAATCGATGCAAAGTCTCATAGAGCCATCTTTCTTCATCACAAACAAGACTGGCGCGCCCCATGGTGAAAAGCTTGGGCGAATGAACTCCTTGTCAAGAAGTTTCTAAATCTGCTTCTTGATAAATATAAAAATTGTACATTAATTAAATGTTTTATAATATAAATTTATAGTTTTTTTTTATTAAATGTTTAAATATTATATGTTTTATAATAAATTGTATAAAAAATAAGTTGTTGTGTAATTATAAGTTTTTACTATTTTTCTAGGTTCGATAAACCAAGAATAAACTTGGCATTGCAAATGGGATTAAGATGATTCTTGGACCTGTAGAAAGTTGATGATAATATCTACAATATTGGTGACAAGTATGAGATAAAAATCTTCTCACAATTGGGATCAAATTAAGCAATAAACAAAGTTACCAAAGGAGTGACAGTTTTACCATGCTCTAGTATTTTGACCATATCTCTCAAACTACTTGGTCAAATGGTTAAAATAAAATACCACAATTCAAACAACTCAATTATCCACATGTTTTATTTTATGTGGGGAAGCGAAATTGGATGGGAAGATTTTCAAAAGTGATGTGTATTAAAATATAATTTCTTGGAACACCAATGAAGACTTATGTGTAAAAAATAATACTTTATTTGTAGTTGTCTCCCCAAATTTGGCAATAAATAGGGGTGCGTTGTAATGAATGGAGATATCCCTCATTCTATGAACAAATCTTTGAGTTCATAATATTTCTCTCTTTATTTTTCCTTTATTTCATCATTTAAAAATAATTAGCATGTTAATTTCATATTCAAAGTTTTATACTTTGAATAATGAGTAGCTAACATCCCAAGGTTGACATGAAAAGGTGAAGCTCTTGGTATGATAATAAGGTTATTAAAAGGTAATAATCTATATTTTATATTATTTAATCATTATTTATTGTTTATGTTATATTTATTTCTTTAAACATTTTTATACCCTACTTATAAGTAGGAGTTTTGATTTATTGTTGCTATATGTTACACTAAATTCTTTGTACCATTTAAATGTTTGTTTAGTTTTACCAACCATTTAAAGTGGATGCCTTGATTTATTATATATCAATATATCATATTATTAATTTCTTGGTACCATTTAAATGTTAGTTTTGTTTTACCAACCATTTAAAGTGGGAACCTTGATTTATGTTTACGAATATATATATAGCACAATAAATACTTGACAACATTCATAAGTTTTGATATATATTTTATACTTATAAGAAAATAGTATATAACATAATATAAATATGATTATTTAATATATTGGAACCATTTTATTAAGTGGATTTCAATAATGTTCATTACTGTTAAATTTATTAAAATATCAAGAGTGGATCCTCTAATCTCAACTACTTAAATTAAAATTTGAACAATTAAAAATTACCAATTAAAGATTCAAACAATTAAAAGAAAAACAAAAACAAAAACAAAAACAAAAAGACATTGTAGTGGACTTGTAATTACCGTAGCTTCCCTGTGGATACGATATCGGATTCACCGAAGTATACTACTTGCGGACAACCTACTATTGGGAGTGCAACAATCAAAGTCACAACAAGTTTTTGGCGCCGTTGCCGGGGAAGTATAATTTAATTTCAAGTCTATTTAATTTTCTTTCTTTGAATTTTTTATTGTTTTTGTGTGTTTTTCTTCTTTTTCTTTTGCATTTGCATGAGCATTATTTGGTCACGTACACTTAGTGGTCGACTCATTCGAAATAACCCTTTATTTTTACAAAACATGGCGGAAGAACCCATCCAGGAAAATGAAGATGAAATTCAATCTCAACATGATCATGATAGGCGAAGAACACTTAGAGATCACATGAATCCTACACGTACTAGTGCACCTTCATGTCTAGTTTTTCCCCCTGATGCATCTCATTTCAATTTTAAGCCTGGTATTATCCAACTTTTACCCAACTTTCATGGCTTAGATTCTGAAAATCCATACATGCATTTACGAGAATTTGAAGAAGTGTGCAACACATATAATGATCTAAATTGTAGCATGAACACCATTCGACTTAAGCTTTTTCCTTTTTCTTTAAAAGATAAAGCTAAAACTTGGCTACAAAATCTTAGATCGGGATCCATTCGAACTTGGGATGAATTGCAACAACAATTTTTGAAAAAGTTTTTTCCATCTCATAGAACAAATTCTTTCAAAAGGCAAATCATCACTTTCACTCAAAAACAAGGAGAAACTTTTTATCAGTGTTGGGATAGATATAAAGAATTGCTTAATCTTTGTCCACATCATGGTTTTGAAATTTGGAGAGTTGTTTCTCAATTTTATGAAGGCTTAACACCTAAAGATAGGCAAATGGTTGAATTTATGTGTAATGGAACATTTGAAGATAAAGATCCAAATGAGGCAATTGAGTATCTCGATTCATTAGCTGAAAATGCTCAAAATTGGGACACTATAGGTACAATCGAACCATCAAACAAGATTCAATCTCCCACATCTGGTGGAGGTATGCATACCCTCAAAGATGAACATGATCTGCAAGCTAGATTTACCTCTTTGGCAAGAAAAGTTGAAGCACTTGAATTGAAAAAGAATGGTCAATAAAAATCTGTTCAAGAAATTACGTGTCACATCTGTGATACAAGTGATCATTCTACAAAAGATTGTCCCACTTTGCCCTCTTTTAAAGAATGTCTCCATGAACAAGCCAATGTTTTGAACAATTTCAGAAGGCCAAATTTTGAACCATTTTCTCAAAATTACAATCCAGGTTGGCGAAATCATCCAAATTTTAGTTGGAGGAATGATAATGCTGCACAATTTTCACAACCACATTTCTAAAATCAACAAAATTTTCAAAATTATGCACCTTATGTTCCTCCACCTAAAAGGAACTTGGAAGATATATTGAATTCTTTTATTGCAAAGCAAGAGTCTATCAATACTCAAACTGCTCAAACCATGACAGATTTGAAAGATACTCTTGCTAAATTTGCATCTGCACTTAATGTTCATGAAAAAGGTAAATTTCCTTCACAACCTCTGCCTAATCCCAAGGATCATCATTCACAAACTGGAACTTCTGGAACTCAACCGATGGATCAGGTAAAATCTGTTATTACCCTTCGAAGTGGTAAGGTTGTGGAAAAATCCATTCTTGAACCTTGTGAAGATGATGATAAATCAACTCCAAAGGGTAAGGAAGTGGAACCCATAACTTGCGAAGAGGAGGTTCAACAGACAGTGTCACCACCATTCCCTCATGCATTGAAAAATACAAAAAAATCAAATTTGAATTCTGATATATATGATATTTTTAAACAAGTAAAAGTTAATATTCCTTTATTAGATGCAATAAAACAGGTACCATCATATGCCAAATTTTTGAAAGACTTGTGCACTGTGAAAAGAAAATTGAATGTGAAAAAGAAAGCATTTTTAGCCGAACAAGTAAGTGCAATCATTCAAAATAATAATGCTTTGAAATACAAAGACCCTGGTTGTCCTACTATTTCTTGTATTATTGGAGAACGAAAGATTAAAAAAGCCTTGCTTGACCTTGGAGCTAGTGTGAATTTACTTCCATATTCAGTTTATCAAGAACTCAATCTAGGCGAGTTAAAACCTACTTCGGTAACACTTTTACTTGCTGATAGATCTGTTAAAGTGCCAAGAGGTATGGTAGAAGACGTGTTGGTCCAAGTTGATAACTTTGTATATCCTGTCGATTTCATAGTTTTAGATACACAACCTATCGAAGCTTGTAATGCAATTCCTGTAATTTTAGGTCGTCCATTTTTAGCAACTTCTAATGCTCTTATAAATTGCAGGAATGGAATAATGAAGTTGTCATTTGGTAACATGACCTTGGAGCTTAATGTGTTTAATCTTTGTAAGCAACCACATGACAAAGGAGATGAAAGTGAAGATGAAAATCTTATTGAAACTCTTGTGGAAGAAAACATTCAAGAAGGGAGTACTCGTGATCAATTAGATATTTGTTCAATTGAAACTGTTAAAGAAAATATTGAAATTGATCTTGATGATTTTATCAGGTATCACTCGTTACCAGGATCAGAGAAAGAATTTGATGCAAAATATGAGAACAAAGACGAACCACCCATATTGGAGTTAAAACCCTTGCCAGAAGAATTGAAGTATGCATTTCTTGGAGAAGATGAAACATATCCGGTGGTAATTTCTTCCAAACTAGCAAGTGATGAAGAAGGTAAATTAGTTGATATGCTTAAAAGACATAAAAATGCAATTGGTTGGACACTAAAAGATCTCAAGGGCATTAATCCACTAATTTGCACTCACAAAATTCACTTAGAAGAAAATGCAAAAACATCTCAACAACCACAAAGGAGATTAAATCCACACATGAAAGATGTTGTGAAAACTGAAGTTCTCAAACTACTTGATGTTGGGATTATCTACCCTATTTCTGATAGTAAGTGGGTAAGCCCAACACAAGTAGTTCCGAAAAAATCTGGCATCACAGTGATAAAAAATGAAAAAGGTGAATTGTTAACAAGTCGAGTCCCATCTAGTTGGCGGATGTGTATTGATTATAGAAAATTAAATGACGCCACTAGAAAAGATCATTTTCCATTACCATTTTTGGATCAAATTTTAGAAAGAGTAGCAGGTCATCCATACTACTGTTTTCTTGATGGATATTCAGGTTATTATCAAATTCCCATTGCACTCGAAGATCAAGATAAAACTACATTCACATGTCCTTTTGGAACATTTGCATTTAGAAGGATGCCATTTGGATTATGCAATGCCCCAGCAACATTTCAAAGATGTATGCTAAGCATTTTTTGCGACATGGTTGAAAATTGTTTGGAAATTTTCATGGATGATTTAACTGTCTTTGGGAATACATTTGATAATTGTCTTGAAAATTTGGAAAAAGTTTTAAAAAGATGCGAGGAAAAAGGTCTTATTTTAAATTGGGAAAAATGTCATTACATGATTACTTCTGGAATTGTTTTGGGACATGTCGTGTCATCTCATGGAATTGAAGTTGATAAAGCAAAAGTTGATGTCATTGCCAATTTACCCCCTCCAAAAACCATTAAAGAAATTCGCTCATTTTTGGGACATGCTGGATTTTATAGGAGGTTTATAAAGGACTTTAGTTTAATCTCTAAACCCATTTGTAACCTCTTAACAAAAGACACTGCATTTGAGTGGACTCAAGAATGTCAAAATGCTTTTGATAAAATCATTCGACATTTAACATCAGCTCCTATCATGCAACCTCCTGATTGGTCTTTACCATTTGAAATCATGTGCGATGCGAGTGATTATGCAGTCGGTGCAGTATTGGGTCAAAGAAGAAACGGTAAGCCTTATGTGATATATTATGCAAGTAGAACTTTAAACAATGCTCAAATGAATTACTCCACAACTGAAAAAGAACTACTTGCTGTAATATTTGCATTAGATAAATTTCGTTCTTATTTGATTGGATCAACAACTATCGTGTTTACTGATCATTCTGCTATTAGATATTTGTTGACCAAACAGGATGCAAAGCCACGACTGATACGATGGATTTTGTTGCTCCAAGAATTTGACATTGTGATCAAAGATAAAAAAGGAACCGAGAATGTCGTAGCCGATCATTTATCGAGACTAGTAACAGGATCATCTTGTGAAATGACACCAATTAACGATAATTTTCCTGATGAACATCTATTTTCAGTTACTACTACACCTTGGTTTGCTAACATAGTAAATTTTCTTGTGACAGGAAAAATGCCACCGCAATGGAGTTCTCAAGATAAAAGAAAATTTTTGAATGAGGTAAAAAACTTTTATTGGGATGATCCGTATCTGTTCAAGTATTGTCCGGATCAAATTTTTCGACGTTGCATACCCGACAATGAGGTAAGTAGTGTCATTAAATTTTGTCATTCAGAAGCATGCGGAGGACATTTTTCTTCAAAGAAAACAGCTGCAAAAATCTTGCAGTGTGGATTTTATTGGCCCACTTTGTTTAAAGACACCCACGAAATCTGCAAGATCTGTGAAAATTGTCAAAAATTGGGTGCGATTTCAAAAAGAAACATGATGCCTTTGAATCCTATTATTGAAATTGAAATCTTTGATTGTTGGGGAATAGATTTTATGGGACCTTTTCCACCGTCGTTTGGATACTTGTATATTTTAGTTGCAGTTGATTATGTTTCCAAATGGATAGAGGCAATTCCATGTCGAACAAATGATCATAAAATCGTCATCAAATTTTTAAAAGAAAATATTTTTAGTAGATTTGGAATTCCTCGAGCCATGATAAGTGATGGGGGAACTCACTTTGTTAATAAACCATTTGCTTCATTAATGAAAAAATATGGTATTACTCACAAAGTAACTACTCCTTATCATCCTCAAACAAATGGACAAGTTGAATTAGCTAATAGGGAGATAAAGCAAATTTTGGAAAAAACTGTTAACTCAAATAGAAAAGATTGGTCTCTGCGACTTAATGATGCACTTTGGGCATATCGAACAGCTTTTAAAACATCATTGAATATGTCTCCCTATAGGTTGGTTTACGGAAAACATTGTCATTTGCCTGTGGAATTGGAACATAAAGCTTATTGGGCGATCAAAACTTTTAATTCAAGCATGGATGATGCCAACAAATTGCGTAAATTGCAACTTAATGAACTTGATGAACTCAGAAATGACGCGTATGAGAATTCAAGGATTTATAAAGCAAAAATCAAATCATTTCATGATAAAACAATTCTTAGAAAATCTTTTGAGATTGGTAAAAAAGTTTTGCTTTATAATTCGCGACTTCACATATTCCTAGGAAAATTACGATCAAGATGGACATGTCCATATGTTGTAAAACATGTGTATCCTTATGGAGCTGTGGACATTGAAAATCTTAAAAACGGTGATGTTTTTAAAGTAAATGGACAAAGGCTTAAACCATTTTTAGAAAATGAAATCTTTAAAGAAGAGTTTATTTCCCTTTCCGATCCTTGATTTTTTGTATTGCAATTAATTTTGTTTGTTTTTATTTCAGGTTTCCTTAATCTTTTTATTTTCCCTGTTAAATGGCGGATAACGGTTCTCCGTGGCTCTCATAGTATGTTTAATCAGTTTCCCACAATTGCTGATATAAAAAAAAATCATTTCTTTTCTTTTCAAAATGAATGAAATTCTCTCAAAAATTTGTAAATATTTTCCCTCTGTTTTTGAAAATGTTCTAAGAAAAATTTATGCAGGTAGGTATGAAAGATTGAGATTGTTAATGTGAAAAGGAATTCCAGAAGATATTGGTCTTGTAATAGAAGCTAAGGTCCGATTAGGAGGAGAAGTTCAACAGTCATTACTCATTCGGTATATGCCTGGATTAGGAAAGAGTACTTATGTGAAAAAACGAAGGGCCAAAAGTTTAGGGGTTTGTCATAAATGTGCAAGATGGACTTGTGACAAACGATGTAGATCTTTGGGATATGTTTCCAATAAAAGAGAAGATAAAATTGGTTTTATTAAGAATGGGCTGAGTAAGGAGTCTTTAGATAACATCTTATTGACTCTTGAGACGCATTCTAGTGGACATGTGCATATTGAACTTCTCCGTTTATGGAAACAATTCCAAGACGAGCGTCATTTTAATAGTCTTGGGAATCCGACTAAAAAAGACCCTGTTTGCCAATTCATAAGAAAATTGGATGGGAAGCATATTCTCGACTCATAGAAGGCGTTGAAGCCGTTTCTGGACATAAAACTAGAGGAAAATTGTGAGCCACAATCACACTACGGTTTATATGCATGTGTGTTATTATTGTTTTTATTGTTTATTCTATTTACAACTGTGACCCATAGTTTTGTCATGATAACTTATAACCCCTATAAAATCTCTCATCTTTCTCTCTATTTTCGCAGACCAAAAAGAAAGTAAAAACATGGCTGGATCCTCTGCACAAACAATGAAAAATATTTGTGTATTTTGTGGGTCGAGTTCTGGAAAATATGAAGTGTTTGTAGAAGCAGCAAATAATCTTTGAAAGATATTGGCTGAGAGAAAAATTCACTTGGTATATGGGAGAGGTAATATTGGGTTAATGGGATCTGTTTCAACATCTGCACATCTTGGAGATAGTCAGATTTTGGGTATTATTCCTACAGCTTTAGTTGAAGGAAATATTACATGTGTTACGATTGGGGAGGAATTAAAAGTTTCTTCAATGTATGAAAGAATCACCAAAATGATTGCAAATTCTGATGCTTTTATCGCATTACCAGGTGGTTTTGGTACATTAGAAGAAATTTTTCACACTGTTTCTTGGGCACAACTTAATATCCATAATAAACCTGTGGGCTTGTTGAATATCAATAATTATTATGACAGTTTGTTGACATTTCTTGATAAAGCTGTGGAACAGAATTTCATTTCAGAAAATTCACGAAGGATGCTCATCTCTGCTTCGACTGCTGACCAATTAATTGATGATTTGGAAGCTTTTGTTCATAAACCTGATCCGATAATAGCAAAGATCAATTGGTCGCAATCAAGCAGTAAGAAAAAAAAGTTGGATCATTGATTCAAAAGTCGTGGATTGGTTTGCGTTTGTTTCAATTTGTTATCTTCAATAAAATTCAAGGTGATATCTCTTTCATTATGTACTTTTTATTAATAGGTATTTTGACATTAGGGACAATGTCATATTCTGTTTGGGGGAGAACAAACTTATAAAAAAATATATTAAAAAAATAAAAATAAAAAATACATATATTTAAAAATATATATTATTTTAAAATAAAACCATGTTTATTATTTGTATCTTAGTAATTTTTGCAAAAATATCATACATTACATGTTTGAAAGGTTTAAATTAGAACATGTATTAATCTATTTAAGGATGTTTAAATTTTTATTTAAAAAAATGTCAATTTTAATATTCTGATCAATATAAAAATATGATTTATGAAATTTTTTTTAGTGATTAACCATTGTGATAAAATCAGGTATTAAAGTATATGGCCCAAGATATACCTTATAAGAGTGCCTAAAATTTTAAACTCACACATATTTTGTGAGTGAGTGGAGAGGACTGAGAAAACAGCTTTCGAGCCTTTATTGATCATGAGAGAGGCTATCTATTGTTTAGATCTTGAGTTCTTATTTTGAAAAAAAA
>NC_133319.1:8201629-8247546 GCF_012295235.1 Primulina huaijiensis | reverse complement strand
ACTTGGATAATTCCGATTACATTTCTATTTAAATTAATCAATATGTTTTGTATTGCTATTAACGCTTAAATTGCTAGGGACTAACAATAAGCTGGTTGGGGGTGTGATAAATATAAAAATTATACATTAATTAAATGTTTTATAATATAAATTTATAGTTTTTGTTTTATTAAATGTTTAAATATTATATGTTTTATAATAAATTGTATAAAAAATAAGTTGTTGTGTAATTATAATTTTTTAATATTTTTACAGGCTCGATAAAACAAGAATAAACTTGGCGTTGAAAATGGGATTAAGATGATTCTTGTACCTGTAGAAAGTTGATAATATCTACAATATTGGTGACAAGCATGAAATAAAAATCTTCTCACAATTGGAATCAAATTAAGCAACAAACAAAGTTACCAAAGGAGTGGCAGTTTTACCATGCTCTAGTATTTTGACCATATCTGTTAAACTACTTGGTCAAATGGTTAAAATAAAATACCACAAATCAAACAAATCAATTATCCACATGTTTTAATTTATGTGGAGAAGCAAAATTGGATGGGAAGATTTTCAAAAGTGATGTGTATTAAAATATAATTTCTTGAAACACCAATGAAGACTTATGTGTAAAAAATAATATTTTATTTGTGGTTGTCTCCCCAAATTTGGCTATAAATAGGGGTGCTTTGTAATGAATGGAGATATCCCTCATTCTATGAACAAATCTTTGAGTTCATAATATTTCTCTCTTTATTTTTCTTTTATTTCATCATTTAAAAATAATTAGCATGTTAATTTCATATTCAAAGTTTTATATTTTGAATAATGTATAGCTAACTTCCCAAGGTTGAGATGAAAAGGTGAAGCTCTTGGTATGATAATAAGGATATTAAAAGGTAATAANGTTTTACCAACCATTTAAAGTGGATGCCTTGATTTATTATATATCAATATATCATATTATTAATTTCTTGGTACCATTTAAATGTTAGTTTGGTTTTACCAACCATTTAAAGTGGGAACCTTGATTTAGTGTTTACAAATATATATAGCACAATAAATACTTGACAACATTTATAAGTTTTGATATATATTTTATACTTATAAGAAAATAGTATATAACATAATATAAATATGATTATTTAATATATTGGAACCATTTTATTAAGTGGATTTCAATAATGTTCATTAATGTTAACTTTATTAAAATATCAAGAGTGGATTCTCTAATCTCAACTACTTAAATTAAAATTTGAACAATTAAAAATTACCAATTAAAGATTCAAACAATTAAAAGAAAAACAAAAACAAAAAAAAAAAACAAAAAGACATTGTAGTGGACTTGTAATTACCGTAGCTTCCCTGTGGATACGATATCGGATTCACCGAATTATACTACTTGCGGACAACCTGCTATTGGGAGTGCTACAATCAAAGTCACAACACTTCTTAAGCTCTGCCATCTCTGTCGGTGCTAGTCGGTACGGTGCTTTTGAGATCGGAACCGTACCTGGCATAAGCTCAATGGAAAACTCCACCTCTAGCTCAGGTGGCATACTAGAGACGTCTTCCGGAAAAACGTCTAGAAAATCTCTGACAACTGGGACATCTGAGGCTGACTGACTGGGTGCCTCGGGGACAGATATAAAAGTTGCTAAAACGCTCGACACCCTCTATGCATGAGCTTCATAGCCTGGACATAAGGAATAATGCGCGGTAAGGGAAAGTACCTGTCCGGCTCAAATAAGAACTCTGTCATCCCAGGCGGTCGAACTAGAACAGATCTCTGCTGGAAGTCTATCAACACTCTGTTCCGCAATAGCAAATCCATGCCTAATATGATGTCAAACTCTGGCATCTGCAAGACAATCAGACCCGCATAAACAAGGTTGCCATGAAGCTCCAGATCTATGTCTCGGATCACATTGGTGGCTACCATCTCCTCTCCCGAAGGCAGTACCACTGAGTAGGTTACATCTAGCCCAACGGTCTTAACTTTGAAAAAATTCGCAAAGACCTCAGAAATAAATGAGTGAGTAGCCCTTGAATCTATCAAGGCTTTTGTAGCTGAGCCAGCTATAAAAATTCTCCCTGAAAGGTTAGAACACTATGCTGAACCCAATAGTCACAAGAGCTAAGCTTATAGACATGCATAGGCCAAAGTTATTCTAAATTAAATTCTCAAAAATAATAATGAGTAGAGCATGCAACCCTATCGCAATTCTAGGTTCAAAATCTCAACCCAAAACATTAAATCCCAAATATAAATTTAAAGCTTAAAGGGATCTGTCATAAGCATGGTATCGGGGTTCATCTCCGCTGCATGGAAAGCAAATACACTGCCTTGGGTAGGCAGGTTCCTCTGAGGGCACTGCGGTAGCACGTGGTCTGGGCTACCGCATTTGTAACACTTACCAAAGCCATACATACGTACTCCAGGATGGTGGCGTGAGCATTTAGGACATATCGGATGCTCCATAGGCTTAGGGACTGCGCGTCCCCGCTGCTGCTGCTGCTGCTGGCCCCTGTTCCTAGGTGGGCCGTGGAAAGGCCTCTTATTATGCTGTTGATGATGCTGAGGAGGAGGGCGGTGCGGTACCTGGACTGGGCGCTTGCCCTGACTGTCTCTCTCGATATCTCGCTGATCCTGCTCTGCGGCTAGAGCTCTGGAGACAGCGACCTCATAAGTAGTAGGGTCAGATACCCTAACATCACGGCGTAAGATCGGCCGTAGACCCACCAAGAAATGCATCAACTTGGATTTAGCATCATTCGCGATCAGGGGCACAAAATGACAACCCCTCTCAAACTTACGGATGAACTCCGTAACAGTCAAATCTCCTTGCCTCAGACTCATGAATTCCGTGGTCAACCTGGTGCGCACTTCCTCAGTAAAATATTTGGAGTAGAATACCTCCGTGAAATGCGCCCAACTCAGTGTAGCCAAGTTCAGGGCTACTAATGCTCCTTCCCACCATAAGCGGGCATCTCCTCCGAATAAGTAGGTGGCACAACAAACTCTGTCTGCATCTCCGAGCTCCATAAACTCGAAGATAACCTCGAGGGACTTGATCCAGCCCTCGGCAATCATGGGGTCCGTCGTCCCTGAAAACTCCTTAGGACGAATCTTCATGAATCTCTCATAAATATCTTCGGCCCCTGTCGGCCTAGCTGCTCCAGCGGCATTGTTCCCTGCAAACTGCGCGAAGAACTGCGTCATCCCAGCCAGCATCTGGGCGTTTATATCAGGTGGAGGGGGTGGAGGTCCGTGCCTCTCTTGCCTCTGATCCTCCCTGTCCTCAAGACGAGGCTCGTCGTCTCTCACTCGCTCAACAAGGCGTCTAGGAGGCATACTGTTCCATACATATAACCCATACGTAACCAACATGCATAATTCCATAATTTATTTAAATGTAAATAAATACTGAACAATTAAAATCTGAACGTAAAAATACTTCATGAGAACATGCAGTTAAAACAATTCCGGCTTTAAATAAAATGCATGAATGTAAAACTTACAGACCGAAGACGTGACTTCGTCAGCTTCTCGAGGTCAGTAGCAGTGCAACCCTTTACAAGAACATAGGCTCTGATAACACCTGTAGAGGCCTCTAAATTCGTGCTTGAAAATTTACGGAAAAATTTAAAATTTTCTCTTTAACTAATTAAAATACCTCATTACTAAATAAACTAATAAATAAAGTTTGATATTCAAAATAGCAGCGAAAGTAAATGTTTGTCTGCAAAATAATAGTTAAAAATAATCCAATCAACGGGAAAATGTTTGAGCCTAAAAATAGTAAATGCTGAAAATGAGTGCCTCGGATTCCACTACTGCCGACCCTCGATGGCTCACTGGTCCCCGCCCTCGGTCCCGAACTCATCAGTACCTACAACAATCAAGTCTAGTGAGTCTAAAGACTCAGCACGCATATATCGTAAATAACAAGTAATAATAAAAAAATCGCATGCAAAGTGAAAATATCATGTCATGAGTAAATGTAATACGTGCATAACTGAACTGAAAATCGTATCATGAATAATTAATATTACGTGCATAACTGAATTGAACTGAACTGAACTGAAGGTAGTAAGTGAAATGTTTGCCCTGTAGAGCCTTGTAATGAAATAGCTAGTAATAATTTTCTGGTGAGATTATGGTCTGCGCAAGTGGTCCTGAACTGAACTGAACCGAACTGACCGGTAACTGACGACCGGGTGAAATACTAATCGTCTGATCAGACTAATGCCACAGTATACTGGGTGGTACAAAACTGAACTGGCCGGTAACTGATGACCGGGTGAAGTAATAATCTCATGATAGTAAAGTGACCACAAGCAATATCGCATAAATCTCAGAATGAATATTTTGCACGTAATATAATTAAATAACATCATTAAATATCTTGTAAAAATTTTACTGATTGGGTTGGATCGCTCCTAGGCTTGCTGCGACTAAAATCTAACATGAAAAATATGCAAATGATTTATCGTGGCCAAGCTTTGTAATTGACTCCAAAAAAATGAGACGTTTACGCCCAATGACTTAGTATTTAATCATGACTCCGTGCCAACCCGAACCAACACCGAACCATCATTTAGTCATGATTAAAACGCACCGTAAATTCTCGTACGACCTCTAAACTGATCCGAATTACAAACGGCCAAAAACACAGCCTTCCTAACTTGATGAGGTACTGTCCAGTCTAAGGCCATAGGCTAAAAGTCAACCAAGAACTCAAACGAGCCTCCAAACCGAAGCACCAAGTTGCTGTCTAGAAAATACAGCAGTAGCGCTTGCACTTGCATGTGGCGTTTGCAAGGCTAATGGCCATTGGGGCTTGAACCACCAACCAGAGCCTCTTCCCAACTTCCTAAGGGTTGGTTTGAACCATGGCTAAGGGCCATAGGCCAGCCACAATACAAGCAACACCATGGACTACCCGAAACTTGCATCCGAGAGCACCAAAATCTGTACTATGATGCATCGGTTCGCTTGCGGTCTTTCATCTTTCCAGTGGACATTTGATTGACCATGGCTCAATATAGACATCCAGGGGTATTGAGTGAACTAGGGCTAAAGGCCAGAGGCCAACCGAGATACACCCCAACCACCAAAACCAAAAGTACTCATGCAGCAAATGAAAAGGGTCCGAAGGGGGGGGCTGTTCTTGTTTTATTTAAAAACCGTTGCAACCATGGACCAATCCTTGAAAGGCAAACTTGGTCACGTTTTAGACATAACAAGTAGATGTTCTAACCATGGATATAGCCTCTAGGGTAGCCGAGATAAAAAACACCACCCTTGACAGCAAAAACTGAAAAATCGAAACTCATAATGACACTAAGGGGGGAGTTGCTGTTATTTCCCTTTTGTTGTGCGTATGGGGCTTGAACAAATGGACCAACATGGTCCTAATACATCTTCGTACATGTCTAGATGCAGCCTTGGGAGTCTAGGGTCGAGCCAACCACCTGTACTCACAAAAACAAGCAAACCGTGAGGTAGACAAGAAGAGGGCCGAAAATCTGTGCATGTTTTATTCAAAAATTCAGTCATGTATTTCGGTTTTTGGCTATAAAATCATGATCATGTAATGTTTAAAAATCATATTATGACTTGATTGAAGAGCAAGGGAAAATATACACATGCCTGAAATTTGTTTGAATAAGAATACAAACACTACGACGGCACGGCGCGGAGGAGACGGAGTGATTTTCTTTCTTGTTTCTTGGTTGAAGGCTCACGATTTCTTGCTGAAATTCTTCAGAATTTTCGGGAGGTGAGGGAGTGTTATGGAATGAGGGAAGGCTACTAGGAAATAAAGGGGTCAAGAATGCTATGGAGGAAAGTTGCAATTGAGGAAATGGAATGGCAAAGGGAATTATATCATTCCCAATTCTATGATGCTCGAAAATATGGGATTTAGATTGGCTAATTTATTTGTTTAATTAAGTGCATGAAATTGCTTAATTATTATTTATTGAAGATTAAAAATGAGGGAATTATCAAGCCAAGAAATGATTAAGAAATGATATCAAATGGAGAGTTGCCAAAATGAGCATGATTTGATTTGATTTGATAATGAGGGGGCCGAAATTTTCTAGTCTAAATTAGGTAGAAATATTGCTTAATTCATGAATTTTAACCCTTTAAAGTTTTGAACACTTATTATGTATTTTAGTGAATTAATAACTTAATTTAGAATAATCATTTTCTTGCATGCATGGCTAACTATTAAAATACATTTACTAACATGTTAGGGTAATATTTTCTTGAATATATTAGGCTTATATTAATTTATCCCAATTGGTTACACATTTTAATTTAGGCTTTTAATTAAATTAGTGGACATAAAGAATTTATTTACTACTTATCTCAAGTTTATTAAATAAATTCTTAAACTTTCTTTTTCATAAAAATAAATTATTATTTATCTTAAATAAATTCTAGGAATGTTTTCTAAATATTAAATTTTATCTCTTTACTCCAACTCCAGTCCGGCCTCACTTATTTAACTGAAAAGGTTGTAATTAAACTACTACATGAGATAAATAATTTAAAGAAAAGTATTTAAATACTCATGAAATAAAATCATTTTAAATTTAAATACTGGAATTATGCATTGATTATACAAAGACAAATTTACGGGTTCTACACCAACTTTATTGATATTTCTCGAATCAATGAATGTGACAACAAATATGAGAAAATATCACATCATAGTTTCATTAATTTGTTCTTACAACAAAATTACATAAAGGAACCAAGTCTCATTCTTTCTGTATGATCCTTAAATTTCAATGGTGGCATGCCTTTTGTCAAAGGATCTACTATCATCAATTTAGTGCTAATGTGTTCGATTAGTAACTTCTTATCTTTAACACGTTCTCGTATGGCTAAATACTTAATGTCGATGTGCTTGCTTCGACTACCACTTTTGTTATTTTTAGCCATAAAAACAGCATCTGAATTGTCACAATATATTCTTAATGGCATAGATATAGAATCCATAATTCTAAGCGCTGAAATGAAACTCTTCAACCATACACCATGTGAGGTTCCCTCAAAACAAGATACAAACTCAACTTCCATAGTGGAAGTAGCAGTCAATGTCTGCTTTGCACTTCTCCAAGATACAGCTCCACCAGCTAGCATGAAAATATATCCTGAAGTGGATTTTCTTGAATCAATGCAGCCAGCGTAGTCTGAATCAGAGTAGCCAATTACTTCCAAATTCTCAGTTTTTCTAAACATCAGCATATAATCTTTGGTCCCTTGAAGGTACCTCATTACTTTCTTTGCAGCTTTCCAATGTTCTAAACCTGGATTACTCCGATATCTTCCTAACATCCCAATAACAAATGCAATGTCAGGTCTAGTGCAAACCTGAGCATACATCAAGCTTCCGACAGCAGAAGCATAAGGAATGTTTTTCATTTGTTCCCGCTCTAAATCATTCTTTGGGCATTGACTTAAATTGAACTTATCTCCTTTCACAACGGGAGCTATACTTGGTGAACAATCTTTCATCCGATATCTCTCTAAAACTTTGTTTATATAGGTTTCTTGAGACATACCTATAATATGTCGAATTCTGTCTCTATGTATCTTAATGTCAATGACATAAGATGCATCGCCCATATCCTTCATATCAAAGTTTTTAGAGAGAAATTTTTTCACCTCATATAACAAACATTTATCATTGGTTGCAAGTAATATATCATCCACATATAGAATAAGGAAACAAATCTTGCTCCCACTGACCTTCTGGTATATACATTGATCCATGAGGTTCTCAACGAATCCGAATGAAGAGATAACATCATGAAATTTCAAATATCATTGACGAGAAGCTTGTTTCAATCCATATATAAATTTCTTAAGCTTACAAACCAATTGCTCACCATTACTAGAGAAGAATCCTTCAGGTTGTTTCATATAAACCTCTTCCTCTATTTCTCCATTGAGAAAAGCTGTTTTCACATCTATTTGTTGTAAATCTAAGTCAAAATGTACAACCAATGCTAGAATGATACGAAGAGAATCTTTTTTAGATACAGGAGAAAAAGTCTCCTTATAATCGATTCCTTCCTGCTGAGTGAATCCTTTAGCAATGAGTCTTGCTTTATACCTTTCAATGTTGCCTAATGAGTCTTTCCTTGTTTTGAAGACCCATTTACATCCAATGGCTTTTACACCATCAGGCAACTGAACAAGATACCAGACTCCATTAACTGCCATAGAATTCATCTCTTCTTTCATAGCATTAAACCATAGTTTTGACTCATTACAACTCATGGCTTGTGAAAACGTTTAGGATCATTTTCGACTCCGATGTTAAAATCCGATTCTTGTAAATACACAACATAATCGCTAGATATAACTAATCTTCTTATTCTAGTAGATCTTCTAAGGTTGTTCGGTTGATCAACAATTTCTTGTTGTTCTTCATTAACAACTTGATCTACTAGATTTTCATCAGCGATTTGTGGAACTTCATTAACTAGTTGTCTAACACCCATTTGGTCTTGAGGGGTGTGAATAACGATCAATCTGTAATTTGAATAAGAGAGTTGTGCATTAATGTGATCATTCTCAAAAACTATGTTATGATCACTCCCACTAGTCAAGTCATTTTCAAGAAATTTTGCATTTCTTGATTCCACAATTCTAGTGTTGTGAGATGGACAATAGAATTTGTACCCTTTGGATTTTTCGGCATACCCAATGAAATATCCACTTATAGTTCTTGGGTCCAGTTTCTTTTCATGTGGGTTGTAAACTCTTATTTCAGAAGGACAACCCCAAATACGTATATGTTGCAAACTCGGTTTTCAACCTTTAAATAATTCAAATGACGTCTTTGGGACAGCCTTAGTTGGAACTCGGTTTAATATATACAAAACTGTCTTAAGAGCTTCAGTCCACAAGGATTTAAGAAGTTTAGAGCTACTATTCATGCTCCTCATCATGTCCAATAATGTTCGGTTTCTCCTCTCAGCTACGCCATTCTGGTCAGGAGAACCAGGCATAGTATATTGGGCAACAATCCCATGTTCCTGTAGAAACTTCGCAAACAGACCAGGTGCTTGTCCATTCTCAGTGAATCTACCATAATAATCTCCAGCTCTATCAGTTCTCACAATCTTAATATGTTTTCCATATTGCTTCTCCACTTCAGCCTTAAAAACCTTAAAGGCTTCAAGTGCTTCGCTTTTATTATGAAGCATGTAGATATACATGTATCGTGAATAATTATCAATGAAGGAGATGAAGTATTTCGAACTTTGCATGTCCTTATTTAGACAAAAAATATCTGAATATATGATTTTTAATATTTATGTACTCTTTTTGGCACTTTTTTTAGACTTATTGGTCTGCTTTCCCTTAATACAGTCCATACAAGTCTCAAAATCAGTAAAATCTAAAGTACTGAGTACTCCATCATTTACTAATCTTTTAATTATCTCTATGGAGATGTGTCCCAATCTCCTGTGCCACAATATAGATGAATCTTCATTTATAACACATCTTTTAATACCTTCTTGAACATGCATAGTGGTGTTATTATTTTGTAAAGAAATAGAGAAAAGACCATCAATCATTGTACCATTTGCAATAAGATTTTATTTATAAAACAAATTTATTGATTTATCGATAAACTTAAATGAATAACCAAGAGGTACAAGTTTTGAAACTGAAATTAAATTCCTAGAAAAACTAGGAACATAAAATTTCTTTTCCAATTTTAAAATAAAACCACTATCCAATATAAGGCAGCAAATCCTAATAGCCTCCACATGCGAAGACATCTTTTTTTCTGAATAGATGCTCCGTTCATTTTCTATTGGCTTCCTTAGGTTTTGCGTACCCTGCAAGGTATTTGTAACATGGATTGTAGAACCAGAATCAATCCATCATGTGTTATAAATCATATCAACTATATTAGATTCATAACAGACAAATTAAGTAGGAATACCTTTCTTTTCAAGTCAATCCTTAAATTTATTGCAATCTTTCTTCATGTGTCCCGTCTTTTTACAGAAGAAACACTTGGATTCTTTCTTAATGTCAGGTTGGGATGGAATTATTCCTTTTCCTTTTCCCTTGACTTTGGCTTGCTTCTTATACTTTCTTTGTGTGGTCATAAAGACATTATCACTTGTTTTCATAAACAGCCTTCCTTCCTCTTGAACACACATGGTAATTAATTCATTAATTGACTATTTATCCTTATGTGTGTTGTAAGAAATTTTGAAGGGTCAATATTGCTGTGGAAGAGTGCATAAAATGTAGTGCACAAGAAAAGTCTCAGACATTTCCACTTCAAGTGTCTTTAGTCGAGCCGCTATGTCCCGCATTTTCAGTACGTGCTCTCGCACACCTCTCACACTGGTGAGCTTTAATGAAGAGAATTCCATAATTAAGGTGTTGGCAAGTGCCTTATCTTAAGACTGAAATTATTCATCAATAGCCTTCAGTAATTCTCTGACATTATTATGCTAATCGACAGAACCACGCATACCAATAGAGATTTTGGTCTTTATGAACATTACGCAGAGTCGATTAGATCGCTTCCATTTTTCATAAAGATCAACATCATCCGGAATGCTATTTTCAGTAATAGCAGATGGTTCGTCTTTCCGTATAGCATAATCAATATCCATCCACACCAACTGAAAAAGAATTCTTTCTTTCCATATTTTATAGTTATCGCCCTTTAGTTCGGGAATGTCACATTTCATATCATAAAAACTCGCAGGTTGCATAACTGCACAAAATATCATATGCTTAAAATTTTGAGACAATATCATGTTTTGCCAATGTAATTCATGTTTTAAAAATCTAGTGACATAAAATTTGTCTGTGGGCTAAAATTTTAATTCAATAAGATTTTTCTGTAACTTTATTATAAAACTATCAAAATGTATTTTCCTTAACTCCTGTGGGTAAACTAAGAAAAATATAATTGGATATTTTAACCTAATTAGTTATATAAATATAATAAAAATCCTTGTGAGGTAAAATTTATTATGTTTATATAATTAATTACAATTGATGCCCATTATGTGATCCAAATCCACTTAATGCATAATTTTTCATAATTAAGGATGCTGTGGCTATTCCTCAATTATTTAAAATTATACGGTTCACCGGAAAAATTTTTGGCTTTAGTGCTCCCAGGAAAGATAGGTAGTGCTAAAGCCCTTTAAATACCTAACTCTTAATAAGAGCAACATTCTTTAATTTATATTATCATGAAATAATTTTCGGCATGCAAACTTACACGTCAGAGATTTAGTTTCAGTTCCTTTAAGAATGAATACTCGGTGGCGACGAGTGTTTAGTGTTCTTGCCACTTGCAACATGTTTATTTCTCATGCTCCTCATTTTTGTTTTCAACTAAACAGAGTTGTCGGGTTGATTTGCCCGGAGGAGCATGCATTGGATATCGAGTGGCGAGAAGATGACAACCACATCTACATGACCGGCCCAGCCGAAGTAGTCTTTTATGGATCATCTCCCTTATAAGTTGCAATCCTTCATGTTTAACTATAGGCTTTTGTCATCTGGCCCAACTCTTTAGATGATGAAGAGCGTATGTCTGGTTCTTCTTTCGGGTTATCCAGTGGCACCCTATATTGCTTGCAGAAGATGTGTGATGCATGGCTTTGTGGTTGTTATGTTTTGTTTTGTTGATGGGACGATAAAGAGAACAAAGGTTATGATTTTTTAGTTGGGAAAGCATTGCTTTATTTTGTTTACTGTATTCATAAATATAACTTTCTGACAAATTTTACTGTAGAACGTCGAAGTCAAGGGTCCTGATCCGTTCAATTAATATGTGATAAGTTTACCTTTGAATCTAGCAGCCTTCATCCCCTTCATTTTGCATTTACATTTTTTTTTACTTCAGTTACCAAATTGCCAAATTCGAAGTTTTCTTGCCACAATGCATTTTGAACCTCATATTTTTCCGCCTGTGAATGCACTCGTCCATATGAAAAAATAAATTTATTAAGATACATAAAATCAAAACATATATTCCGATACAATTATTATTCGTGAAAGTTAAAATATGAAATCAATACAATAATTTTATATTTTGATGAGATTCTCTTTTCAAAGAAGTTAATATATATTATATTGTTGTAAAACAAAAATGTTTTGTTAATTTACAAGGAAAGTCGATACGTCAAATAAATGGATGGCCGAATTAAAGGGATTACGCTGAAAGCTTTTCAAGTTAATTGTATCTCAATTATTATCATTAAAGGATAGGTTGATGAAAATTTATCAAATTCTGTTGTAGTTTCGACTTTATTTTGTAAATAGTTTGTTTCCTCTCAGAGGATTTTTTTTACAAAAATATGAATAATTCAATATAATAGATATATAAGTATGTGACTAATTATTATACTATCAAATATGTTACAATCATCATCATATTTGAGTTGGTAGAATATGTGAACGTTTGATCAATAATTATGAGTTTGATTCTCACTACAAACACTTTATCGGACAAACCTATCACACAAGGTTTGTCCAATATAGTTTATCCAGCTAACATGATTCACAGACTACTGCGTTAATATGCAGGTTTACCCAACGTGCAATGAATGGTAGTGGCTGCAAGCTCCATAACTAGAGTTATCGCATATGTTTTATCAAGTGTGGTTTACTAGCTAATTTAATTTGCAGACTATTGCGTTAATTCGAGGCTTTACACTTCATACAACAAATAGTAAACGGCGGCTAACTACATTACTAAAGTTTTTAATTTCATATATTCAAAATAATCTCGCAATTTCGTTTACAGATACATAATATATTTTTAGAAAGACAGGAGACAAGAGATGGAAGTTCTACAGTTTATTTAGACATTTTTTTACAATATATGCTTTTAGTAAACATATTATAAATTTTATATTAATACGAACTCCAAACAATTTTTATTCATATATTTTAATTTCTTTTTTTAAGCCATCATTGTTATTTTTTATTCAGTTGTCTTATGAATTAATATTAATTGTCATGTTTATATGTCATAAAAAAACCTTAGATTCCAAAATTCATATATCCGTCAACTAAATTCTCAAAAAGAAAAAAATTTAAACGTATTGAAATCCTTTCTACATTAACTTTTTTTTCAAAATTTTTTAATTACCCTAAAATTTTTTGTGCTCTTATCGATTATTTAATGGCTCATATTATAATTTATATTTAAGTTAAAGTTACCACATACATATATTCATTAGAACCAACAACATCATTAAATGTAACACTCTTACAACCAATACCACAATACGTATATTCTATTTTCGAATTTGTAATAACATATTTATGGAGTAGACCCTTCATTATATTTTAAAATAAAGTAATACATTATATTTAATTTACAACATCTTATTAAACTTCTTCTATTTGAACCCTAATTGAATCTTTTTCCTAACTATTTTCATTTTTATAAATTTTTTTTTTTCATATTTTTCACTTTTTTTAACACAGTGTCAACTTAAAATAATATTCGTTTGAGCATATGAATATAAAAAAACATAAAAAAATCATATGTTCATGATAATTATAGCTTTTAAATTTATATTATTAAATAAGATCTACACAAATATAAATACATAATTAGTTACTCTTAAAAAATATATATTCATATGTTATACTGTAAACCTGGGTAGAACACCTCAAGAATTGAGGTGCCCATACCTAGTATATATTGAAGGAATCAACTTTTATTTATTACTGATATAATTCATAAATATTATGTATGATACATAATTTGTTTTCAAAGTTCTTTATTTAATTATATTATTTTATAGATTAATTATTTTTTACAACCCATATATTATTTTAATTTATTCTCTATTACCCCAAATAAATGCATTAAAAAGAAAATTTTGGTATTAGAAAAAATAAATTCAACAAAATATATTACTATTTGATTTTCTTGTTTTATTAATATGTTAAATCCAGACCCCATGATAAAGGTTGTAACTTTTTTGCTAAATATATCGAAAATTGTTTAATTATGAAGTGAATAAAAAAGAATATATGGGTTAGTTCTTGGTACAGAATGGGGTAACAGATGAAGGATTAAGATTGGATCGGGTGGATATTTTTATACTAGGGATGATTGTATCCAGAAAGTTCTTTATTAACTGATCGGGGCATATTAGAAATATCGAAAAACATCGTACCACCCCCTTCTATAAAAAAAATGAATTTTTTTTAGAATTATCATAATATGGTATTTTGTTTTCATTTTATCAAAATATTATGTTTTATATGATTTTATCAAATTATAAAAAAAAAATTGAAAAAAAAATCTTAAAATAATAATCTTTAAAGGGGGAGAGCTAAAACTTTCACTCCCTTTCCCGCCTTGACTTAAGACAAGAGAGATTAATATATAATTCTATTCATTTTTTATCTTGTCATTCAGTAAAAAAATAATAATTATCTCTTACATATAATATTACCACTCCTTATCTATTTTCGTTCCTCGATTAAATTTTTGATCATGTCAGACATTTTTTTTAAAAAAAATTATAATCTTGCAGAATCTCGATATCTTGTTGTGTCTAATTCTATTTCAAGATAACTATTATTTTTCAATTTTGTTATAATCTCATTGTGTCTACTTCTATTTCAAGATAACCATATTTTAAAAAATTTTCATAATTATGATTGTATTTTGATTGTATGATCTCATATTTATTTTTACTATTTTCAAATCATAATTTTAAGTAACAATTATTCTCACAATTTTTATTATATTATCATTATTTATTATTATTGTTGAGGATCAGATTGAGTTTAGAAGGGGGTTGAATAAACTCAACGACAAACTTAATCAATTTTTCAGAATGATGTGCTAGAATCCTGTTAGAGATACTAGCAGATTCTTGTTCAAGTTTAAAGACCAGCAGATCACAAGATAATGTGCGGAAACGATCTGTTGGTTAGTGGGTGAAAAATAGTGAAACAGAAACGCAGTAGATGACACAAGGTTTGTTTCTGGAAGTTCGAAGATTAATCTTCTACGTCTCCCCTTCTTCTGTTCCAGAAGGTATCACTAAAAGACTTTGATGAATACAGTACAACAATTGTACACACCCACTTCAACAGGACTTACCCTTCGCCTACTGAAACTCTTAGTTTTACAACTCAACTACTTGAAAGATCTTAAGTTCTGGAAAGAACTCTTTTCAGTTACAAATTCTTCTATTGATGAAGTGAGTAGCTTAAGAAGAGATAAAGAAAATAGCTACCATAAAATGATCTCAAATGATCAAGTGTATGCAATGAAGCGTGTGCTGCTTTTTCAGTGTTGAGCTTTTGAGATAACTGAGATTTCTAGCGATGCTCGAATGATATTCTTTGATTGAGATTCGTTCACTGCTTGTTTCTTGAAAAGTGCTCAGTCTTCATATATAGGCTTAAACCAACGTTAAAATCTGAACGGCTCTTTTGACTTTTCAGTGATTCAGCTTATTGCTGAAAATGGACCCTGCAGAATACATTAAAGCAATCAGTCTCAGTTCATACCAAAAATGGTAAGCCGTCTTAAATGTTCCCGTACAACATTTAATGGCATTAAACGAAGCAATCAATGCTAGTATCACGTTAATAGATTAACGGTAATATTTAAAGACTTGAGATACGCAACAATCTGCTAGTGTCTATTTCGGGTTTGTATTTCTTCTAGTTCTGGTTTTAGCTAAGAAGTCATTTGTTAATTAGATTAAGCAGTACTTGATAAGTGCTGCTACTGGTTTTAGCGCGGTACAAGTGCTTCTGGTTTGCTGTTTATTTACATCTACTGGTTTTGTACTAGCATCTCCACAACAAAATTAAGTCTAACAATTTCCCCTTTTGTGGTGATGCTAAAACCTAGATGTCCCTTAGAACGTTAGTAGAATTGAGAAAACAGATTACGAAGCAATTAGTATCCAGAAAATCAAGACAAAACAATAAAATTAGTTTGTTCCAATATCTCTAAAAATAGCTTCATCTGGATTTTGATCCCTTCCAGAAGAATGAGGTCTGCTGCTACTCGCTCCAGTTCTATCTTCAGCAGTTCTATCTTCTTCCCCCTTTTTGGCATCATCGGCAATGACCCTGGCAATTAAGTCATCCATTCTCCCAGATAAGTTGTGGATGCCATTAGTCAACATCTCTAGATATGGAGCCTGATTAGAAACTCGATCATTAAGAATGGTGAGAGATTGAGATTGAGAATCAATCTTGGCATCCATTAAGTCCATGGTGGTGGAGATTGAGCGAAAAAGGCCATCATGCTCGGTGAGTCGGGTAAGTATGTCAGATTGAGCAATCGTGAGCTGACTGGAACTTCTGGATATAGCTTGTCGAAAAACAATGGTTTCAGCATACATTTTATGCATAGATTCCGCCGTTTTATTTATTTTCTTTGACATAAGATCTCGGAAGAACTGAGCACAACTGATTTCTGCGGCATTTTCACGAGATAACCGCTTGACTATATCAGAAAGATTCTGTAGCTCCTTTTGTAGAGTATCAATCTGAAATTCTAAATCAAATGGTTCCGATACTGGTGAAGCAGTTCGTGCAAGCAAGCGTTATTTAATATCATCCATTCTGGCGATGCGCTCAGGAGAAAGCTGAGAAGGGATAGTACGAGCAGTAGAAGGTGCAGCTTCTGCTTGAGTGATTAAAGCTGGTTCTGGTTCAGCAGAAGGACCTTCTGAAGCAGTAGATTGATATGTTGGACTAGCTTCTGGTTGTTGCAAAGCAGCAGCAGGTTCAGTGGTAGCTTGCGGCTCAACAGCAGAAGGTGAAATAGGCAATAGATTTGCTTTAGAGGCATAAAAATCCTTACTTGAAAATTTGCGGAAAATTTAAAATTTTTCTTAAATAAATGGAGTGCCTCATTCATACCAAAAACTGATAAAATATTTAACGTTCAAAACAGCAGCGGAAGAAATTATTACTTGCCAAAATAACAAGTTAAAGTATTCAATAACTAATAAAATATTTGAGCATCAAAATGGCAAGTGCTGAAACTGAGGTCCTCGAGTGCCACTACTGCCGACTCGAGCTAGCTCACTGGTCCCCGCCCTCGATCCCGACATCATCATTACCTACAACAATCAAGTCTAGTGAGTCTAAAGACTCAACATGCATATATCGTAAATAACGAGTAAATATAGTAAAATTTGCATGGGAGTAAAATTTCATGTCATGAGGCATATCGTAAAATGTCGGGTCATGATTAATTATAATACGTGCATAGCTGAACTGAAAATCATAGTGAAACTGTTTGCTCCTTGGAGCCCTGTACTGAAATAGCATATAATAATTTTCTGTGAGATTATGGTCTACGCAAGTGGTCCCTGAACTGAACTGAACTGAGCTGACCGATACTGGTGACCGGACCGATACTGGGGATCGGATTTACGTCTGATCAGACTACTGCCACAGTACTGGGTGAAACAACTGAACTGACCGGTAACTGGTGACCGGGCCGATACTGGGGACCGGACTTAAGCATGATAGTACAGTGACCACAAGCAATATCGCATAAATCTCAAAATTTGTATTTTTGCACGTAATATAATTAAATAACTGAATTAAATATCCTGTACCCATTTTAATGCTTGGATTGGATCGCTCCCAGGCTCGCTGCAACCTAAATATGCCTTGAAAATAAGCAATAGATTTATGGGACCAAACTATACAATAACCTTCAAAAATGTGACAATTACGCCTACCGACTTCGTATTTAATCATGACTCCGAGCCAACCCGAACCAACACTGAACCATCATGTAGTAATGATTAAAATACGTCTAAAATGATCAAATAATGCTCCAAAAATGGTGAGGGCCGAAATCTAGGTGAATGGAGGCCAAAACATGAAACGCTCTTTCGAGAGTCAATTTGGCACATCGCACCGTAAATTCTCGTACGACCTCAAAAATGATCCGAATCACAAACGGTCAAAAACATGACCTTCCTAACTCGATGAGGCACTGTCCAGTCCAAGGCCATGGGCTAAAAGCCAACCGAGAACTCGAACGAGCCACTGAACCGTCACAGCAAGTTGCTGTCCAGAAATACAGCAGCTGTGCTTTGGTTTCTTGCGTCGATTGCGAGACTAATGGCCATTGGGGCTTGAACCACCGACCAAAATCTCTTACCAACATCCCAAGGAATGATTTGAACCATGGCTAAGGGCTTTAGACCAGCCACAATTCGAAATATTCCAGCAACGACCCAAACGTTACAACCGAGAACAAATTCTGCACGTAGGATGCATTGCTTTTGTTTTGCTGTCACGAATCGTTCCAATGGCCATTTGATTGACCATGACACAATCTAGACATCTAGGGGCATGGTATGAACCGTGGCTAAGGGCCATAGGCCAAACAAGATCCACACCATCCCACCAAATTCGAAATACACATGCTGTCAAAATGAGAAGCCGAAGGGGGGCTGGGGCTGTTCTTGCACTTTTAATTAAAAACCGATGCACCATGGACCAAGCCTCCAAAAGGGCGACTTAGTCACGTCTTAGACACACTAGAGAAGTGTTCTAACCATGGCTATAGGCCCCTAGGGCAGCCATGATCAAAAACCTTTCCCTTTGGCAGCAAACTGAATTTTCGAAACTCATATGGACAAACATGGGGAGTTGCTGTCAATTTCGGATTCTATCATGCATGGGGCTTGTTTGAATGGACCAACATGGTTTAATGCATCTTAATACATGTCTAAATGTTGCCTAGTGAGCCTGGAGTCGAACCATCCACCTGAAACAACAAAACAAGAGAAACCGTGAAGCTTGAAATGGAGGGGCCGAAATCTGCATGTTTATTTTTCTGAAAATTCTTGATGTGTTTCGGTTTTTACATGAAAGGATGATCATGAAACATAAAAATAATGATAGTATGACTTGATTGAAGAGACAAGGAAAAATATATGCATGCATGGTTTCGTTTGAAAGAAAAACGAAAAGAACGAGACGATCCGGCGCGGAGGAGGTGGAGCGCTTTCTTTTCTACCTTTCTTCTTACTCGATTTTTCTCTCCTATCTCCCAATGAATTCTCACGTTTTTTACACTCTGAAATACTCTCTAATTCGGTGATGGGGGAGGGGAAAGTGGTGATTGGGAGAGTGAGGGAAGTGGGTGCAAAATATAGGGAACAATTCAAGACCAAGTCTCCCCCTTTTGAAATTTGAATTTTGGTTGAAAACACATAATTGTTGGGGTGTTTTGTTGGAGGCTAGGTGGCCGATTTCCTCATGAAATCTAGACTAGGATAATGCTTAATAGTTAATTAATTAAGGTTGCTAAATAAATAAAAAGGTTAGCATGCTAAAATAATAAAGAATGGGTCAAAGATGATGAGTTGGCAAGGCATTGCTTAATCATCTAGGGACCGAAATTTGGTAATTAAATGGAGGGGAATTGTTGCTTATTTACTAAATTTCTAACCCTTAAGAGCCTTACATATCCTTTAAATAATTTAGTGAACTAACCACTTAATTATGGAACTTAAATGAATTTATTTTCTACTCACCTCAAGTTGTATAAATAATTCCTTAAACCTTCATTTAACTTAAATTAACTTACTTGCTAGCTAAAATAAATTCTGAAAATGTTTTCTGAATCTTAAATTTTATCTCAAAGCTCCAACTCCAGTCCGGCCTCACTGAATTAACTGAAATGATAAAGTTAAACTACTACGTAAAATAATCAAATTTAGAAACTCATGCAATAAAAAAAATCATTTTAATTTAAATACTAGAATTATGCATGACTTATACGTAGTCTACGTTACGGGTTCTACAATCCTCCCCCCCCTTAAAGAGAATTTCGTCCTCGAAATTAAAACTCACCGAATAACTCAGGGTACCGACTCCTCATCTCGGGCTCTGACTCCCACGTAGCTTCCTCCTCTGAATGGTTGAGCCACTTGACTTTGACTCGCCTAACCAGCTTGTTCCGAAGCTTCTTCTCCTGCCTGTCTAGGATCTGCACTGGCCTCTCCTCATAAGATAGGTTCGGAGTGAGCTGCAACGGCTCGAAGTTTAAGACATGCGATGGATTCGCCATATACTTCCTCAGCATGGAGACGTGGAACACGTTGTGTACTCCGGCCAGATTCGGCGGAAGAGCAACACGATAAGCTAGCGTCCCAACTCTGTCGAGGATCTCAAACGGTCCAATAAATCTCGGGCTGAGCTCTCCTTTCTTCCCAAATCTCATGACACCCTTCATGGGTGCCCCCTTCACAAAAACATGATCGCCCACAGCAAACTCTAACTCTCTCCTTCTCTGATCTGCATAGCTCTTCTGTCGACTCTGAGCAGTCCTCATCCTATCACGGATCCGGGCTACTACATCAACAGTCGGCTGTATAATCTCTGGACCCAACTCTGCTCTCTCTCCTACTTCATCCTAATGAACAGGAGATCTGCACTTGCGACCATATAGTGCTTCATACGGAGCCATTCCTATAGACGACTGAAAGCTGTTGTTATAGGTGAACTCTACCAATGGCAAGTTCGACTCCCAACTCCCTGAGAAGTCAATGACGCAAGCACGGAGAAGATCCTCCAAGATCTGAATAACTCGCTCTGACTACCCATCTGTCTGCGGATGGAAAGCTGTGCTAAACAGCAACTTCGTACCCATGGTCCAATGCAAACTCTTCCAAAACGAGGAAGTAAATCGGGGAGCTCTGTCAGACACGATAGAAACTGGAATGCCGTGAAGTCGGACTATCTCTCGGATATACAACTCCGCGTACTGAACCATAGTGAAAGTCGTCTTAATAGGCAAGAAGTGCGCTGATTTGGTAAGACGATCTACAATCACCCAGATAGCATTCGATCCTCTGGCTGACTTCGGCAATCCTGTCACAAAATCCATGGTAACGTTCTCCCACTTCCACTCGGGAATAGGAAGAGGCTTGAGCAAACCTGCTGGTCTCTGATGCTCGGCCTTCACTAACTCGCACGTCAGACACTCGGATACAAATCGTCTGATGTCTTTCTTCATCCCAGGCCACCAATACAATAGCTGTAGATCTTTGTACATCTTCGTACTCCCTGGATGAATAGAGTACGGCGACATATGGGCCTCTGATAAGATGTCTGCTCGGATAGTATCACTGCTAGGAACCCATATCCTGTCTCGGTATCTCACTATGTCGCCGCCGACTGAATACAAAACACTGCCCTTGGCCTCATCTCTCTGCTTCCACTTGGCCAACTGCTCATCTGCTGCCTGACCACTGCGAATACGGTCAAGAAGGGAAGACTGAATGGTCAAGGTAGATAGACGGGGAACTCTACCTCGAGGATAAGTCTCAAGATCAAACCTCTGCATCTCAAACTGAAGAGGTCTCGAAACTGCCAAATGAGCCATCACTGCAACTTTTCTGCTCAGTGCATCTGCAACTACATTAGCCTTACCCGGGTGGTAGCTAATGTCACAATCGTAGTCGGTCACAAGCTCCAACCAACGCCTCTGACGCATGTTCAGTTCCTTCTGCGTAAAGAAATACTTGAGGCTCTTGTGGTGGGTAAAGATCTGGCACTTCTCTCCATACAGATAGTGCCTCCAAATCTTCAAGGCAAAAACTACGGCGGCCAACTCTAAATCATGGGTAGGGTAGTTCTTCTCATGAGTTTTCAGCTGTCTAGAAGCATAAGCTATCACCTTCCCATGCTGCATCAATACGGCGCCAAGACCGAGCTTCGAAGCATCGGTATACAGAACAAACTCACCGGGCCCTGACGGCATGGCCAAAACTGGTGCTGAGATAAGAGCTTGCTTCAAAGTGTCGAAGCTCTTCTGACACTCCTCGCTCCAAACAAATTTCACATTCTTCTTTGTCAGTGCTGTGAGTGGAACTGCAATCGAGGAGAATCCCTTGATGAACTTCCGGTAATATCCTGCTAGGCCAAGAAAACTGCGGATCTCGGATGCATTCTGAGGCACTACCCAATCTCTGACTGCTGCAACTTTCGCTGGGTCCACCTCAATGCCACTGCTAGAAACAATGTGGCCTAAGAACGCCACCTTCTCCAACCAGAATTCGCATTTACTGAACTTTGCGAATAGTTTGTGCTTCTGCAATGTCTGCAACACTGTAGTCAGATGCCTGCTGTGATCCTCCCGATTCTTGGAGTAGACGAGGATGTCGTCTATGAATACTATCACGAACTGATCGAGGTACGGCTGAAATACGCGATTCATGAGATCCATGAAGATCGCTGGCGCATTCGTCAAACCGAACGGCATCACAAGGAACTCGTAGTGGCCATAACGAGTCCTGAAAGCTGTCTTCGAAACATCAGCATCTCTCACTCTCAACTGGTGATAACCGGAACGCAGATCTATCTTAGAGAAAATCGAAGCTCCCTGCAACTGGTCAAACAGATCCTCAATCCTCGGAAGTGGGTATTTATTCTTCACTGTAACCCTGTTCAACTCCCGATAGTCAATACAAAGCCTCATCGAGCCATCCTTCTTCTTAACAAACAAGACTGGCGCGCCCCAAGGTGAGAAACTAGGGCGAATGAACTCCTTGTCAAGAAGTTCCTGAATCTGCTTCTTAAGCTCTGCCATCTCTGTCGGGGCTAGTCGATACGGCGCTTTTGAGATCGGAGCCGTACCTGGCATAAGCTCGATGGAAAACTCCACCTCTCTCTCAGGTGGAACACCAGAGACGTCCTCAGGGAAAACGTCTACGAAGTCTCTAACAATCGGAACATCTGAGGCTGACTGACTGGGTGCCTCGGGGACAGATATAAAAGTTGCTAAAAATGCCCGACACCCTCTATGCATGAGCTTTCTAGCCTGAACATATGGAATAATGCGCGGTAAAGGAAAGTACCTGTCCGGCTCAAATAAGAACTGAGTCATCCCAGGCGGTCGGACTAGAATGGATCTCCGCTGAAAGTCGATCAAAACTCTGTTCCGCGATAGCCAGTCCATCCCCAGAATGATGTCAAACTCTGGCATCGGCAATAAGATGAGATCCGCATAAACAAGATTTCCATGCAGCTCAAGGTCTATGTCTCGGATCACGCTGGTGGCGGTTATCTCCTCTCCCGAAGGCAATGACACCGAATAGGCTACATCTAGCCCGATGGTCTTAACTTTGAGAAAGTTTGCAAAGACCTCTGAAATAAATGAGTGGGTAGCCCCTGAATCTATCAGGGCTTTGGTAGCTGAGCCAGCTATGAAAATTCTCCCTGAAAGTTCGGAACACTAAGCTGAACCCAAATAATCACAAGAGCTAAGCTTATAGACATGCAAAGGTCACAGTTCTTCTAACTAAATCCCGAAAATAATACTGAGTAGAGCATGCAATCCTATCGCAATTCTAAGTTCAAAATCTTAATCCCGATTCCCAAACTATTGGAATGCACATGTAACTTAAAGCTGTAAGGTACCTGTCATCAGCATGGTGTCAGGGTTCGTCTCCGCAGCATGGAGAGCAAAAACTCTGCCTTGGGTAGGCAGATTCTTCCGGGGGCACTGCCGTAGCATGTGGTCCGTGCTGCCACACTTAAACATTTCCCTGAGCCCAACATGCATGCTCCCGGATGACGGCGTGAGCACTTGGGACAGACTGGGTGCTCAAAGGTCCTCGGGACGGCACATCCCTGCTGCTGCTGCTGCTGCTGCTCCTGCTGAGGTCCTCCTCTGTTCCTGGGCGGGCAGTGATACGGCCTCTTATGCTGATGCTGGTGCTGCTGAGGAGGAGGACGGCGGTGTGGTATCTGAACTGGTCGCTTTCCCAAGCGATCCCTCTCTATATCACGCTGGTCCTGCTCTGCGGCCAGAGCTCTGGAGACGGCGACCTCGTAAGTAGTAGGGTCGGACACCCTAACATCACGGCGCAAGATCGGCTGTAAACCCACCAAGAAATGCATCAACTTGGCTTTAGCATCGTTCGCCATCAAGCGCACAAAGCGCCAACTCCTCTCGAACTTACGGATGAACTCCGTAACCGTCAGATCCCCCTGTCTAAGGCTCATAAACTCCGTGGTCAATCGGGTGCGCACCTCATCCGTAAAATACTTGGAGTAGATTACCTCCGTGAAACGTGTCCATGACAGGGTAGCCAAGTTAAGGGCTACTGAAGCTCCTTCCCAACATAAGCGGGCATCTCCTCCGAACAGATAAGAGGCACAACGAACTCGATCTGCATCTCCAAGCTCCATGAACTCGAAAATAACCTCGAGGGACTTGATCCAGCCCTCGGCAACCATGGGGTCCGTCGTCCCAGAAAACTCCTTTGGACGCATCTTCATGAATCTCTCGTATCCTGCCTCAGGCTCTGTCGGCCTGGTCGCCACAGCATTGTTCTCCGCAAACTGCGCGAAGAACCGAGTCATCCCAGCTAGCATCTGGGCATTCATGTCCGGTGGTGGAGGAGGTGGTAAGTCTCTTTCCTGCCTCTGCTCCTCCCTGTCCTCCTGGCGAGGCTCCTCATTTATAGTGCGCTCGAGAATGCGTCTAGGGGGCATACTGTTCCATACATAACCCATACGTAACTAACATGCATAATTCCATAATTTATTTAAATTTAAGTACTGAACAATAACATAAATATGGAAGTAAAACATTTCATGTAAACATGCTGTTAAATAATTCATGCTTTAAATAAAATGCGTAACTGTAAAACTTACAGACCGACGACGTGACTTCATGAGCTTCTCGCGGTCAGTAGTAGTGCAACCCTTTACAGAACCATTGCTCTGATACCAGATGTAGAGGCCTAAAAATCCTTACTTGAAAATTTGCGGAAAATTTAAAATTTTTCTTTTAAAATAAATGGAGTGCCTCATTCATACCAAAAACTGATAAAATATTTAACGTTCAAAACAGCAGCGGAAGAAATTATTACTTGCCAAAATAACAAGTTAAAGTATTCAATAACTAATAAAATATTTGAGCATCAAAATGGCAAGTGCTGAAACTGAGGTCCTCGGGTGCCACTACTGCCGACTCGAGCTAGCTCACTGGTCCCCGCCCTCGATCCCGACATCATCAGTACCTACAACAATCAAGTCTAGTGAGTCTAAAGACTCAACATGCATATATCGTAAATAACGAGTAAATATAGTAAAATTGCATGGGAGTAAAATTTCATGTCATGAGGCATATCGTAAAATGTCGTGTCATGATTAATTATAATACGTGCATAGCTGAACTGAAAATCATAGTGAAACTGTTTGCTCCTTGGAGCCCTGTACTGAAATAGCATATAATAATTTTCTGTGAGATTATGGTCTACGCAAGTGGTCCCTGAACTGAACTGAACTGAGCTGACCGATACTGGTGACCGGACCGATACTGGGGATCGGATTTACGTCTGATCAGACTACTGCCACAGTACTGGGTGAAACAACTGAACTGACCGGTAACTGGTGACCGGGCCGATACTGGGGACCGGACTTAAGCATGATAGTAAAGTGACCACAAGCAATATCGCATAAATCTCAAAATTTGTATTTTTGCACGTAATATAATTAAATAACTGAATTAAATATCCTGTACCCATTTTACTGCTTGGATTGGATCGCTCCCAGGCTCGCTGCAACCTAAATATGCCATGAAAAATATGCAATAGATTTATGGGACCAAACTATACAATAACCTTCAAAAATGTGACAATTACGCCTACCGACTTCGTATTAAATCATGACTCCGAGCCAACCCGAACCAACACTGAACCATCATGTAGTCATGATTAAAATACGTCTAAAATGATCAAATAATGCTCCTAAAATGGTGAGGGCCGAAATCTAGGTGAATGGAGGCCAAAACATGAAACGCTCTTTCGAGAGTCAATTTGGCACATCGCACCGTAAATTCTCGTACGACCTCAAAAATGATCCGAATCACGAACGGCCAAAAACATGACCTTCCTAACTCGATGAGGTACTGTCCAGTCCAAGGCCATGGGCTAAAAGCCAACCAAGAACTCGAACGAGCCACTGAACCGTCACAGCAAGTTGCTGTCCAGAAATACAGCAGCTGTGCTTTGGTTTCTTGCGTCGATTGCGAGGCTAATGGCCATTGGGGCTTGAACCACCGACCAAAATCTCTTACCAACATCCCAAGGAATGATTTGAACCATGGCTAAGGGCCCTAGGCCAGCCACCATTCGCACCATTCCAGCAACAACTCGAAAGATTCACCCGAGAGCACAAATTCTGCGCGTCGGGCATTGTTCTTGTTTTGCTGTCACGGATCGTTCCAGTGGCCATTTGATTGACCATGGCACGATCTAGACATCTAGAGGTATGGTATGAACCGTGGTTAAGGGCCATAGGCCAACCAAGATCCACACCATCCCACCAAATTCGAAATACACATGCTGTCAAAATGAGAAGCCGAAGGGGGGCTGGGGCTGTTCTTGCACTTTTAATTAAAAACCGATGCACCATGGACCAAGCCTCCAAAAGGGCGACTTAGTCACGTCTTAGACACACTAGGGAAGTGTTCTAACCATGGCTATAGGCCCCTAGGGCAGCCATGATCAAAAACCTTTCCCTTTGGCAGCAAACTGAATTTTCGAAACTCATATGGACACACATGGGGAGTTGCTGTCAATTTCGGATTCTATCATGCATGGGGCTTGTTTGAATGGACCAACATGGTCTTAATGCATCTTAATACATGTCTAAATGTCGCCTAGTGAGCCTGGAGTCGAACCATCCACCTGAAACAACAAAACAAGAGAAACCGTGAAGCTTGAAATGGAGGGGCCGAAATCTGCATGTTTATTTTTCTGAAAATTCTTGATGTGTTTCGGTTTTTACATGAAAGGATGATCATGAAACATAAAAATAATGATAGTATGACTTGATTGAAGAGTCAAGGAAAAATATATGCATGCCTGGTTTCGTTTGAAAGAAAAACGAAAAGAACGAGACGATCCGGCGCGGAGGAGGTGGAGCGCTTTCTTTTCTACCTTTCTTCTTACTCGATTTTTCTCTCCTATCTCCCACTGAATTCTCACGTTTTTTACACTCTGAAATACTCTCTAATTCGGTGATGGGGGAGGGGAAAGTGGTGGTTGGGAGAGTGAGGGAAGTGGGTGCAAAATATAGGGAACAATTCAAGACCAAGTCTCCCCCTTTTGAAATTTGAATTTTGGTTGAAAACACATAATTGTTGGGGTGTTTTGTTGGAGGCTAGGTGGCCGATTTCCTCATGAAATCTAGACTAGGATAATGCTTAATAGTTAATTAATTAAGGTTGCTAAATAAATAAAAAGGTTAGCATGCTAAAATAATAAAGAATGGGTCAAAGATGATGAGTTGGCAAGGCATTGCTTAATCATCTAGGGACCGAAATTTGGTAATTAAATGGAGGGGAATTGTTGCTTATTTACTAAATTTCTAACCCTTAAGAGCCTTACATATCCTTTAAATAATTTAGTGAACTAACCACTTAATTATGGAACTTAAATGAATTTATTTTCTACTCACCTCAAGTTGTATAAATAATTCCTTAAACCTTCATTTAACTTAAATTAACTTACTTGCTAGCTAAAATAAATTCTGAAAATGTTTTCTGAATCTTAAATTTTATCTCAAAGCTCCAACTCCAGTCCGGCCTCACTGAATTAACTGAAATGATAAAGTTAAACTACTACGTAAAATAATCAAATTTAGAAACTCATGCAATAAAAAAAATCATTTTAATTTAAATACTAGAATTATGCATGACTTATACGTAGTCTAAGTTACGGGTTCTACATTTGCCATTTCATCTTGATGAACTTCTAAGAAATGCTCAAGCTCTGGAAGAGATGAAGAAAGAATAACAACAGCAGTAGCAGTAGCAGTAGCAGTAGCTTTAGCTTCTGGAATGGATTGGGCTGGGGGAGGATCAGCAGAAGTAGTAATAACTGGCAGTGTGTCATCCTGTGCTGCTAGAGTTTGCACAATCGATTCAATCACTTCATCAACCGATGCCAGATCATGAACAGAGATAAGTGATGAAGAATGGGTAGGAGCTTCTTCGGGTGCAGGAGTACTAGAGACCTTGACTTCAGAAGAAGGTTTGGCCGGTTCCTCAACTGACTGCGTCTTCAATATGGCGGGGACAGTGTTGACACAAAATTTTGAAAGCTGAGAAAAAGTCTTCTCCTTGGTGACAATTTGTTCAGACAGAATTGCCAGCTGCTCCAACAACATTTGAATGACATTCTGATCAAGAAAAGCAGTAGGACTAGTAGAGTCAAAATTTGACTTCAACGTTTTCAGAATAGTGTCCATCTTCTGCTGTTTGAATTTATCCAGAATGTAGTTTCGGCGATTGATGGCTTCTATCACATTTTGTGTCTTGGTAGCAGCAAAAACCTTTTTCTCAATTTTCACAGTTTGACAAAAGCACCGGGAGTCCTCAAAAAAGTGATTGGATGGTAGACTCTTACCTTGAGCCAATCATCAAGGAATTTCATGTCTTCTCTGGTTGAATTATTAATTTCTTCCAGATGAAGATCTATTGCTGTTTGAATGGTTGATTTGGCTACCGGTGACTGAGACAACTCGGTAATCTTTTCTTTCCCTTTTTCAGAAGTAGCAGGGACTACTTGTTTAAAAGCAGAAGAACCAGTAGCAGATTCTCTAATGACCACTCCAGAAGTTGATCTGAAAGACTGAGCAGATGAAGGTGCCGATTCAATGGATTTAGCTTTGGTGGATAGAACAGCTGGTGGAAAAACCTGTCGAAGAGGAACATCCTCTAATTCAGCAAGAGCTGTTGTTTTCTTGATTCGGATGGTGGTGCGACACTTCTTCTTGGATGGGGTGGGAGGCAGTAAAGCTTGTTGAGTGAGTGCTGCTGATTCTTCAGATTCCGTTTTGTCAGAATCAGACAAAACTACACCTCTTTTTCTTTTGATTTTCTTCTGCCCCACAGCCTGAGATTCCCCAATCTCCTTCTTTATAGCCACAAACTCACCAACTGTTGGCTTTGGCCTTAAGGCAAGCACATTATCAGCATCAGTCATGGTGACTGAAGAGCCATCCTCGTCTGTCGTTCTGGAAAAACCAGCATCTTGCAACATTTTACTGATTTGCACAGCAAATCCAGTACCTTTCCTCACAACCATTTCTTTCATAATTCGAAACAAAAAACGACCCCAATCCACTTTCTTTTCTGAAGTGATGGCCACCATCACTTGAACCTTCTCTTTGGTCAGTTTGTCGAATGTTCCAGCCTCGACCAACAAGGCTTTTGCCACGATATCAGCGAGTACCTGGTACTCGATCTTCAATAGCTTCTTGAAGCAGGAAGGTGAAAGTTCTTCTCCAGTGGCAGAAAAGTTTGTCATAGCAATAGACATCTCTTCCTTTGTGATATCCGAAAGCTCGGAAATTCCAGAAAATGGTAGAAAGAAAGTTGAGCCGAGAAGTGCAGCATCAATGGAGATCGATGCATCTCCCTGTGTATAGTTAATCTTTCCTTCGACAACTTCTGCTTTGGCATAGAAATCTAGAAAAGCAGACTTGTAGATAATAGCAGGCGATTCCAAGAATTTGCGAAGTCCAAATTTTTCCAAAGATTTGAACATCTTAACGAGATTCTCATCCTTAATGGTGAGAACAGATGCAAAGTTCACCTGATAAGCATTCAAAGTATAAGCTGCGGCCATTTCTGAGTTGAAAGAAATTAGAGATAGATTAGCAGTAGATGCGAGAAAGCAGTAGATGCAAAATAATGATCTGAATTCGTAAAGTGCAATAAAAATGAACGGTTAAAAGAAATGTACAGTCGTCAGTAAACATAGGGACACGTGTCGATATGTTTATGGATGGTAGAGAGAGAAAACAGGAGTGTCAGTTACTCTACTTAGTTCAAAATTTAAAAAAAATGACGGGCTGTCCGCGGCGGTTGCTAAAAGATCAGAAGCTGATTTGTCGTTTTATGATAATATCTGCTGGAAGAAGGTAAAGTGCTGAAACAAATGCAGCACTTCGACAACTTCTGGTAGATACACTGTTTTATCGAAAAGACAAATTAGTTTCTAATATAAATGCCATAAAAATGTTCCCCCTCAATTAATGCAGTAATAAAGGATATTAAACACCAAACGACTCTTGGCAAACTTTCAATCTGAACCATTGAAAATGAACAGTCGCAAGGATCTTTATCTCCTTTGAATACCACTATAAATACGTGCACAAGTTAAACAAGGTTAAGCATAAATAAGATCAAATGAAAACTAATGTGAATGAAGAAGGAGAATCTGATCCAGAAGTCGAAGCAAGAATGTTCAGAAGACAACTTGCTGCGTTTTCTAAGAAGACGTATGAAGATATCGTTCTTTATATAATGATCCTTGGATCAAACTCCTGGAGTTGTAATGTGAACAATCAAAGAGATTGTTTTCTCTTATTAGGATTGGGATGCAGCATCATTTCCTTCCTTACGCATCCTAATGCAATAAGAGAGTGCTGGTGGATCGATGATACTGAAAAGCTTAGTAGAATAATATGTGTAATCATTCTGCTGATATCTTCAATTGTACCCCTGTAATGTAATGCATCTGATTATATGAATAAAAGATTTTGTTTTTCCATACCTCTTGTGCTGTTCTCATTTCTGAATATTTCTATTGGATTAGAATAAAGAAACAGAAGACACATGAAAACAGAAGACAATAAACAGTAGTTATGATAAATCAATTAATCCAAGAACATTACGAAAATACGAAAATTTATTCTCAGGAAGTGGTTTGGTAAAAATGTCTGCGGCTTGCGGATCAGTAGGAATGTATTCCAGATGAATAGTCTTCTTTTGCACATGATCTCTAATGAAATGATGTCTGATATCAATATGCTTCGTTATGGAATGGAGTACTGGATTATGCGATATAGCAATTGCACTGGTATTGTCACAAAATATGGGTGATTCAGAAGCTTGAACTCCATAGTCTTTAAGTTGTTGTTGTATCCAAAGCATTTGAGAACAACAGCTTCCAGCAGCAAGATACTCTGCTTCTGCAGTAGACGTGGCTATGGAAGTCTGCTTTTTGCTAAACCAGGAGATCAACCTGTCACCAAGAAATTGACAAAAACCACTTGTGCTTTTCCTATCCAGTTTACATCCTGCATAATCAGCATCTCAGTATCCAATAAGATTAAACGATGAGTCCTTGGGATACCAGAGGCCTACATTTTGAGTACCCTTCAAATATTTTTAAATTATTTTACCAGCAATGAAATGTGATTGTTTAGGATTTGATTGAAATCTAGCACATATGCAAACAGCAAACATAATATCGGGTCTACTGGCAGTAAGATATAACCATGAGCCAATAAGACCACGATATTGAGTTACCTCTACTGGAGTTCCCCCTTCATCTTTATCAAGTTTGGTAGACGAGCTCATAGGAGGGGCAGCAGCAGAGCATGCTTCCATCCCAAACTTTTTCCGTAGTTCTTTTGTATACTTAGCTTGATTGATGAAGAATCCAGTATCAAGTTGCTTGATTTGAAGTCCTAGGAAAAATGTTAATTCTCCCATCATGCTCATCTTGAACTGTTCCTGCATTATCTTGGCAAACTTTACACATAATTTGGGGTTAGTTGACCCAAATATAATATCATCAACATAAATTTGAACTAATAATATGTGCTTGTTTTTTACTAGGGTAAACAAATTCTTATCCACGGTACCGACGGTGAAATCATGATCAATAAGAAATTGTGAAAGTGTGTCGTACCAAGCCCTAGGTGCTTGTTTCAAACCATACAATGCTTTATGTAATTTAAAAACATGATGCGGTAATAGATGATCAGAAAAACCTAGAGGCTGTTCAACATAGACTTCCTCTTGTAGTAGACCATTGAGGAACGCACTTTTCACATCCATCTGATACACTTTGAAATTTCTAAAAGCAGCAAAGGCTAAAAATATTCTGATAGCTTCGAGCCTAGCTACTGGTGCAAAGGTTTCATCATAGTCTATTCCTTCTTCTTGTCTGAATACTTGTGCAACCAGTCTTGCTTTGTTTCTGACAACTGTTCCTTCTTCATTTAGTTTGTTTCTAAATACCCACCGGGTTCCAATGACAGCTTGGTGAGATGGTCTAGGTACTAGAAACCAAACTTTATTCCTCTCAAATTGATTCAGCTCTTCTAGCATAGTTTCTATCCAGTTGGGATCCAGAAGACCTTCTTCAATCTTCTTTGGTTCATCTTGAGAAATAAAAGCAGCATGCATGTATTCATTCATCATCTGTCTTCTGGTCCTTAGCGGAGCTGTTGGATTTCCAATCACCAAAGATGGAGGATGAGATTTTCTCCAAATAAAGGGATTTAGATAATCTTTATGTAAAGCAGTAGATTGTTCTGGAATATCAGCTGCTGGTTCTGGAATGTCAGCTGCTGTTTCTACCATATGAATGTCTGGTTCTGGATTTTGAATGTCCTTGACACTTGCTTCTGCATCATCTTCACTGTCTAGTTCCAGATGAACCCTATCTAACCTGTTACTTAGATTAGATATGTTAGTAATCTCGGGAGCACTGCTGTCTTCATCAAAGACAACATGAATAGATTCTTCAACATTGAGTGTTTTATTATTGAAAATTCTAAATGCCTTACTAACTGCTGAATATCCAAGAAATAATCATGTGTAAGATTTTGAATCGAATGCAGCTAAATGATTTTTACCATTATTATGCACAAAACATCTACAACCAAAAACATGAAAGTAAGATACATTCGGTTTACTCCCTTTCCAGATTTCGTAAGGAGTCTGATTATTCCTCTTGTTGATCATTGTTCAGTTTTGTGTGTAGCAAGCAGTATTAATAGCTTCTGCCCAGAAGCGCTGAGAGATGTCTGCATCTGCTAGCATTGTTCTAGCAGCTTCTTTAAGTGTTCTGTTTTTCCTCTCAGCTACTCCATTTTGTTGAGGCGTCCTGGCAGCTGAATATTCATGATGAATGCCCTGTTCATCTAGATAAACCTCAAGAGTCTTGTTAGTAAATTCAGTACCTCGATCACTTCTGATTCTAATGACAGAAACTGATTTTTCATTTTGAATCTTTTTCAGAAGTTTGATCAGGAGGCTACTGGTTGATCTTTTCCAGCAAGAAAGATTACCCAAGTAAATCTAGAAAAATCATCAACCACAACAAGGGTGTACCTCATTCCCCCTAAGCTCATGATAGGGATTGGACCAAATAAGTCCATATGCAATAATTTTAAACACCTTGAGGATGATTTGCTGCCTTTATTTTTGAAACTAGATCTTACTTGCTTACCAAGTTGACATGCAGAACATACATGATTCTTAACAAAATTTATGTCTGGCAATCCATCGACTAAGTTCTTCTTTTTGAGATTGTTGATAGACTTGAAATTCAGATGATTCAATCTCTTGTGCCACAGCCAGTGTTTATCACTTAGAGCTGCAACTAAACAAGTAAGAGCAGTGATATGATCTATGTTCCATGAAATTTTGTAGGTGTTGCCTTTTCTAACTCCGGTTAAAACAGTAGAGTCACCAGCATTTTTAACTGTGCAAGTGTGCTTCTGGAATGCTACTGAAAATCCATTATCACATAATTGACTAATACTGATCAGGTTATAACAAAGATTTTCAACTAAGAGCACATCCTTAATAGTGATGTTACAATGGATAATCTTACCCTTACCCACGGTTTTACCTTTTGAGTTGTCCCCAAAGGTTATCTCTGGTCCAGCACAACGCACTATTTCTGATAGTAGACTCTTTTGTCCAGTCATATGTCTGGAATATCCACTGTCCAAATACCATGTTGAGTTACTGATCTTGGTTTTCTTCACTTGTACCTGCAAACACAAATTTTAGTATCGGGTACCCAATCTATTTGGGTCCAAGCCTTATTAGTCCTTTTGGAACCCACATTTGTACAATTTTGTACTTCGGGTATCCATGGAGGTGTGTGAAACATAGAGTCTGTTATTTCTAACATTATGCATCTTAGCATGTTGTTCTACCCTTCTGTTTCTGTTGTCTGGCCTGTATCTCTTCTGAACAGGTCTAGAATTGTAGTACTGGTAGTTTTTAACCTTCATAGGAGGTTGTCTTCCTGAGTTGAATCCTCTACTGGATCCAGAACCCTGGTCAACTCTTTCCTTAGGTTCAACATAACCCAGCCCATAATGCATCCTTCTGCTCATCTGATTTACATTCTTTTCAATTGTAGCAGTAGGTACTTCTGGTTTCTATACCACACTGGATTTCACAAAATGAATGTACTTTCCTTTGCACATATCCAGTTTTGGCTTAGTATTCGTTTCAGAAGTGCCTTCATCATTACAAAATCCGAGACCACTTCTGTCTCCAGATTGTTTTTGTAACTCTTGCATCTTTTCGAGTGCAATAGAGGACTTATTCCAAGCATTCACCAGTAGCGATAACTTCTGGTTTTCAGAAAGCATCGTCTGGTAATCTGCTTTTACTCTTTCATTCTCAGTTTTTAATTTACTCATCTCAACTTGTAAATCATTACAGCTGTCTACTTGCAAGCAAGTTAACTTACTGTTCTGATTTCTTAAGTTCTGATTTTCAATCGTAACTTCCTCGAATGATTGAGAAAGTCTCGAATACTCTTCTACCATGTCGTGTAATGCTTTGACTAAATCAGTGCGTGTGAATTCATCAGAGTCAAAGTCAAATACCTCTCCGGATGTCGAGGTTGATTCCGTAATTGCCATCAGACATTTGATCTCATCTTCATCACTGTCACTTGAATGGCTTTCAGAACCAGAAGATTCAGAACTTGAGTCTGCCCATTTGGACTTACTTTTTTCTGCAATCATTGCCTTTCTGTCTCTTCTGGTCTTTTTATCATTGCGTTTGACACCCTTCTTCTTCTAGTCATCCTTCTTTGGTTTTGGACAATCAGCAATGAAGTGTCCAACTTTTCCGCAGTTAAAGCATGCCATATCACCAGAAGGTGATTCCTTTTTGAAATTGAGGTTGGGACTTTGAAATGTTCTGTGATTCTTTCGCATGAATCTGGAAAACTTCTTAACAAATAATGACACTGCGTCATTGCTTATCTGTTCAGCGCTTCTCTCAGAAGTATTCTCTTTAGCAGTAGCAGAAGATGAAATCGGGGCAACTGTAGCAGTAGAGTTAACAGTAGCTGCGAGAGCTTTGGTTGGTGGAATTGCTAAGGGCTCTTCTCCACTTCGAACTTCAAGGTCAAACTCATATGCCTTCAAATCTGAGAACAAGTCATGCAGTTCTAACTTGTTTAGATCCTTGGAAGCTCTCATTGCCATCGTTTTGACGTCTCATTCTCTGGGTAGTGCTCTCATTACCTTTAATGCAACTTCCCTGTTGCCAAAATCATTTCCAAGAGCTGAGAGTTCATTTACAAGGCTGCTGAAGCGTTCATCAAACTCATTCATTGTTTCTCCAGCCTTGATCTTCATATTCTCAAACTTCTGCATGGCTACGGAAAGTTTGTTTTCCTTAGTTTCTTCGTTTCCTTCACGGATCTGAATCAATTTTTCCCAGATTTCCTTGGCAGTAGGACACATCTTGATTTTGTTGAAGGTATTTTTGTCCAGTGTCTTGTACAGAATGTCCTTTGCAACGTTGTCAAGATTGGCTTTCTTCTTGTCCTCACTTGTCCATTCATATCTTGGTTTTTCCAGCATTTGAGGTGCGCATTCAGTAATAGCAACAGCTGGATTTGGCTTTAAGATCTTTAATGGACCATCTGTGATGACATACCATATGTCATCATCTTGATCTGCAAGATGGGCTTGCATTCTGATTTTTCAATCTTCAAAGTCTTCTTTTGAGAACATTGGAATTTTGCTGAAGTGAGCCATGTCTGTTAAATATTTTTCAGAACAAGAATAACCTGCTCTGATACCACTTGTTGAGGATCGGATTGAGTTTAGAAGGGGGGGTTGAATAAACTCAACGGCAAACTTAATCAATTTTTCAGAATGATGTGCTAGAGTCCAGTTAGAGATACTAGCAGATTCTTGTTCAAGTTTAAAGACCAGCAGATCACAAGATAATGTGCGGAAACGATCTGTTGGTTAGTTGGTGAAAAATAGTAAAATAGAAAAGCAGTAGATGGCACAAGGTTTGTTTCTGGAAGTTCGAAGATGAATCTTCTACGTCTTCCCTTCTTCTGTTTCCAGAAGGTATCACTAAAAGACTTTGGTGAATACAGAACAACAATTGTACACACCCACTTCAACAAGACTTACCCTTTGATGAAACTTAAAATTAATAATTTATTATATGTTAAAACCTATATTTTAAAATTTAAGTTTCATTAAAATTATAAAATTATGTTATTTTAGTATTGTGTGTTTATATTTAAATGTCTTACTAAATATGTTTTATTTTCAGGTTTTCTACGTGTTGGTAAAATAATGATAACTCAAGCTAGAAAATTCAAATGGAGGTGATTCAAATATTTTTGGAATCCTTGAGAAATTATCTACAACTTTGCAGAAGACATGATTGCCTAAAAAGTTGGTTAAGATGATCAAATTGTGAAAATATCAAAAGGAGGACAAATTTACTTTCACAATGACCAGCATATAGTAAAAAAATCATAACTATTTCAATATTTAACCAAATGAGGTGAACCAAGTGGCCAAATTCATCTACAGACAATTCCCCACATGTTTGCTGTTTTGAGCTGAGTCAAATTCGGTGATTAAAGTCGTGGAACAAAGCATTGAAAGAAGGGGCATGGAATTGAAGTTGGAGGAGACAAAGACTACTATTACAACTACATTGCATTAATAGAATTTTTGACCCTTTCTCTCATTTGGCCTATAAATAGAGGCCTTGTGCTAGCTTGAGAATCATTCTATCTCATTGTAAAATATAGTGTGAGTGTGTATAAAAGTTCTAAGTTCCAATATATTTTTCATTTTCCAAATTATGAGTGATGTTTTTAGTGTTGATCAAAAGTAAGTTCATGGAAAGCTAAATCTATTATGTCAAGGTGAAGAGGATGAATTCTTGGTGAAGTAAGATTGTTTATATTTTGTATATTCTTTCTTTATTTCTTTTCATTTTGCTAATTTCTTTTTATTGTAGGTATAAAAATGAATTATTTGTTGTTATCAATTTACATCAAATGCTTGATACCATTTAAGTGGTTATCTTGATTTGTTGTTTAATTTTGATACAATAAATATTTCATCAATTATTATTGTTATATTATACATACATATATATATATATATATATATTTATATAATTATATCATATATTTCATTTAGACGATAGCGTGGCTCTGCCGGTTGTTCTAAATGAAATATTATGATATCTAACAATCTAACATTTACTTTATCGCAACTAACTTTTACTTTCCGCATCTAACATTTACTTTATCGCAACTAACTTTTACTTTCCGCATCTAACATTTACTTTATCGCAACTAACTTTTACTTTCCGCATCTAACATTTACTTTATCGCAACTAACTTTTACTTTCCGCATCTAACTTTTACTTTATCGCAACTAACTTTTACTTTCCCGCAACTAACTTATTAAATCATATATTTCATTTAGGCAATAGCGTGGCTCTGCCGGTTGTTCTAAATGAAATATAATGATTTAATTTAACATTTATTTTATGCAGTTATATATTTATATAGTTATATATATAATCATAGGTACCATATATAAAATATCGGTGAATTCGGTATTTTCTATAGTGGGAACTATATTATATTAGGTGTGTGTTTAAATATTTTTATTTTCTTGGAACCATTATTTATGGTGGTTTCCTTTGTTTTACTTTTAGTTAAACAATATTGCATAAACCAAGAATAAATCCTCGAGCCTTGACAAAATTTATAATTTGTAAACTTCGTTCTTGCATTTGGTAATCTATAAATTAATAAATTTAAACTTAAAATAACCTCTCTGTGGATCGATCTCGTACTTACGAAATATATTACTTGCAGACAACCTACACTTGGGTGAATTATAATTTAAGTAGTAGCAAGTTTTTGGCGCCGTTGCCGGGGAGGTATAAATTAAGTTTATATTTGTTAATTATGTTTTATTTATAAGTATTGTGTTTTTTTTTTTTTGAGTATTTGGAGTCGAAAAAAAAGTGGTAGACTTATTCGAGTATCTGAAAATAATTTAAACATGGATGATAATTCAAATAATCAAGATAATGATAACAATAATAACAATAATAATAATAATAATCAAGAACATGATCAATTAAGAACACTTAGGCACCATATGAACCCTATTAGAACTAGTGCCCCATCTTGTTTAGTTTTTCCTCCTGATGCATCTAATTTCAACTTTAAACCTCAAATTATTCAACTTTTACCAAATTTTCATGGCTTAGATTCTGAAAATCCATATTTACATCTAAGAGAATTTGAGGAAGTTTGTAACACTTATAATGATCAAAATTGTAGCATGGATATAGTTCGATTAAAGCTTTTCCCTTTTTCTTTAAAAGATAAAGCTAAAACATGGCTACAAAATTTGAGATCAAGTTCAATAAGATCATGGGAAGAAATGCAACAACAATTTCTCAAAAAGTTTTTTCCTTCCCATAGAACAAACTCTTTTAAAAGACAAATTACTACTTTTTCTCAAAAACAAGGAGAAACATTTTATCAATGTTGGGATAGATATAAAGAATTACTTAATACATGCCCACATCATGGTTTTGAAACATGGAGAATAGTTTCTCACTTTTATGAAGGTCTAATACCTAAAGATAGGCAAATGATAGAATTCATGTGTAATGGAACTTTTGAAGATAAAAACCCAAATGAAGCTATGGAGTATTTGGATTCATTAGCAGAAAATGCTCAAAATTGGGATAATATAGGCACAATAGAACCACCAACAACTAAAATCAATAATTCAACAAATGGGGGTGGTATCTATAATCTTAAAGATGATATAGATATTCAAGCTAAACTTGCATCTTTAGCAAGAAAAATTGAGTCATTAGAAATGAAAAAGAGTGGTCAATTAAAAAGTATTCAAGAAATTGTTTGTCATATATGTGATACACATGATCATGCTACAAAAGATTGTCCAACATTACCTTCATTTAAAGAATGTCTCCATGAACAAGCAAATTATGTTAACAATTATAAAAAACCAATACTAGATCCTTTTTCAACATCATATAATCCTGGATGGAAAAATCATCCTAATTTTAGTTGGAGGAATGATAATAATGCACAACCCTCACAACAATATTTTCAAAATAACCAAAATCATCAAGGTTATATTCCTTATGTTACACCTCCAAGAAAAAACTTTGAAGATGTAATTCATGCATTTATCCAAAAGCAAGAATCTATCAATATTCAAAACAGTCAATCTATGACTGATTTGAAAGAAACTCTTGCAAAATTTGCATCTGCACTTAATATTCATGAAAAAGGAAAATTTCCATCTCAACCTCAACCTAATCCTAAAAATCAAAATCAAGAATTAAAAAATGAAAAAATTGATCAAATAAAATCTGTTATTACCCTTAGAAGTGGTAAAATAGTTAATGATCCATATAGTAATGAAAACAAGGATCATTTAAAATCAAAGAGTAAGGATGATAATCCTGATACTTTTGAGAATGATGATACCTTAAATTCTAAAAATAATATGTTGAATGATAAATCATCTGAAATAGTAAATGAATCAAATAAACCTCCACCATTTCCTCATGCATTAACAAATCATAAAAAACAAAAAAATGATTCTGATATCTATGAAGTTTTTAAACAAGTAAAGATAAATATTCCATTATTAGATGCTATTAAACAAGTACCTTCATATGCAAAATTTTTAAAAGACTTATGTACTGTGAAGAGAAAATTGCATGTGAAGAAGAAAGCATTCTTGGCTGAACAAGTAAGTTCTATTCTTCAAAATAATTCTAGTTTAAAATATAAAGATCCTGGTTGTCCAACAATTTCATGTATTATTGGAGAAAATAAAATTAAAAAAGCTTTGTTAGATTTGGGAGCAAGTGTGAATTTACTTCCTTATTCAGTTTATGAAAAACTTAATTTAGGAGAATTAAAACCCACTTCTGTTACTCTCTTACTGGCGGATAGGTCAATCAAAATACCTAGAGGTATTGTAGAAGATGTGTTGGTTCAAGTTGATAAATTCATATATCCTGTAGATTTTATTGTTTTGGATACACAACCAATAGAAGTACATAATGAAATTCCAGTAATATTGGGACGACCATTTCTAGCAACTTCAAATGCTTTAATTAATTGTCGAAATGGAATAATGAAATTGTCTTTTGGAAATATGACTCTAGAACTTAATGTGTTCAATTTATGTAAACAACCAAGTATTAATGAAAATGAATATGATAATGAAATTGAAACAATTGTGGAAGAAAATATACAAGAAGAAAACTTAAATCAACAATCTGAAGTTTTTTCAATAGAAAATTTTGAGTCTGAAAATAATTTTAAAGAAGATGATAATACAAAACTTGAATTAAAAGTTTTACCATTCGAATTGAAATATGTATTTCTTGGTGAAAATAAAACATTTCCTGTTGTAATTTCTTCCACTCTTCTACCAAATCAAGAAGAAAATTTAATTAAATTACTTAAAAAATATAAAAATGCAATTGGATGGACTTTGAAAGATATAAAAGGTATAAATCCTTTAATTTGCACACATAAAATTCATTTGGAATAAAATGCTAAAACATATCAACAACCACAAAGACGGTTAAATCCACATATGAAGGAAGTTGTTAAGAATGAAGTCAGGCATCACTGTTATAAAAAATGAAAAGAGAGAGTTATTACAAGCTAGGATTCCATCTAGTTGGCGTATGTGTATTGATTATAGAAAATTAAATGATGCAACTAGAAAAGATCATTTCCCACTACCATTTTTAGATCAAATTATAGAAAAAGTAGCAGGAAATTCTTATTACTGTTTTCTTGATGGGTATTCGGGGTATTATCAAATACCTATATCATTAGAAGATCAAGAAAAAACTACTTTCACTTGTCCTTTCGGAACTTTTGCCTTTAAAAGAATGCCATTTGGTTTATGTAATGCTCCGGCTACTTTTCAAAGATGCATGTTCAGTATTTTCAGTGATATGATTGAAGAATTTGTAGATGTTTTTATGGATGTTATAACTGTTTTTTGGAACTCATTTGAAAATTTTCTTAAAAACCTAGAAGAAGTATTAACGATGTGAAGAAAAAAATCTTGTTTTAAATTGGGAAAAATGTCATTATATGGTTAAATATGGGATTGTGTTAGGTCATGTGATATCTGAAAAAGAAATTGAAGTTGATAAAGCCAAAGTTGATGTTATTGCTAATTTAACATCACCAAAAACAATTAAAGAAGTTCGATCATTCTTTGGTCATGCAAGTTTTTATAGAAGGTTTATAAAAAATTTCAGCATAATATCTAAACCAATTTCGAATCTTTTAACAAAAGATACACAATTTGAATGGACTCAGAAATGTGAAAATGCTTTTAAAAAAATAATTAATCTTTTAATTACATCACCTATTTTACAACCTCCAGATTGATCTTTACCATTTGAATTAATGTGTGATGCAAGTGATTATGCTATAGGAGCTGTGTTAGGACAGAGAAAAGAAGGAAAACCGTATGCGATCTATTATGCTAGTAGAACCTTAAATAGTGCCCAAATAAATTATTCAACTACTGAAAAAGAATTACTTTCAGTAGTATTTGCATTAGATAAGTTTCGATCTTATTTAATTGGTTCTACTACTATTGTGTACACTGATCATTCTGCCGTAAAATATTTATCAAATAAACAAGATGCTAAGCCAAGATTAATACGGTGGATTTTATTGTTACAAGAATTTGATATTATAATTAAAGATAAAAAAGGAAAAGAAAATGTCGTAGCCGATCATTTATCTAGAATAATGACTGAATCATCTCATAATGAAATACCAATAAATGAAAATTTTCCAGATGATCAGTTGTTTTATGCTACTATTATGCCCTGGTTTGCTAACATTGTAAATTTTATTGTGACAAATAAAATGCCTTCTCATTGGAATTCACAGGATAAGAATAAATTCTTGATAGAAGTTAAAAAATTTTATTGGGATGATCCTTACTTGTTTAAGTATTGTCCTGACCAAATTTTTCGACGATGCATACCCGACAATGAAGTAAGTAATGTTATTAAATTTTGTCATTCTGAAGCATGTGGAGGTCATTTTTCATCCAATAAAACAGCTGCAAAAATCTTACAATGTGGATTTTATTGGCCCTCTTTATTCAAAGATACGCATTTATTTTGCAAATCTTGTGAAAACTGTCAGAAGATGGGATCAATTTCAAAACGAAACATTATGCCTTTAAATCCAATCATAATTATTGAAATATTCGATAGTTGGGGGATAGATTTTATGGGTCCATTTCCATTATATTTTGGATATACGTACATTTTAGTCGCTGTTGATTATGTTTCAAAATGGATTGAAGCAATTGCATGTAAAACTAATGATCATAAAGATGTTATAAAATTTTTAAAAGAAAATATTTTTAGTCGATTTGGAATACCTAGATCAATAATTAGTGATGGGAGAAGTCATTTTATGAATAAATCATTTTTGTAAAGGCCTAGAAATCCGTACTTGAAAAATTGCGGAAAATTTAAAAATTTTCTTTTTTAAAAAAAATAAAATTGCCTCGTTCATAATTGAACTGATAAATAAAGTTTGATGTTCAAAGTAGCAGCGGAAGAAATCTAATATTTGCAAAATACCGACTTAAAAATAATTCAGCAACATAAAAACTTGGTTTCAATTAAAAATAATAAATGCTGAAATGAGGTCCTTGGGTTCCACCACTGCCGACCCAAGCTAGCTCACTGGTCCCCGCCCTCGGTCCCGACATCATCAGCAGCACCTACAACAATCAAGTCTAGTGAGTCTAAAGACTCAACATGCATATATCGTAAATAACGAGTAAATATAGTAAAATTGCATGGGAGTAAAATTTCATGATGAGGCATATCGTAAAATGCCGTGTCATGATTAATTATAATACGTGCATAGCTGAACTGAAAATCATAGTGAAACTGTTTGCTCCTTGGAGCCCTGTACTGAAATAGCATATAATAATTTTCTGTGAGATTATGGTCTACGCAAGTGGTCCCTGAACTGAGCTGAACTGACCGGTAACTGGCGACCGGCCTTAATAATGTATGTCTGATCAGACTACTGCCACAGTATACTGGGTGAAACAACTGAACTGACGGGTAACTGGCGACCGGGCCGGTAACTGGCGACCGGACTTAAGCATGATAGTAAAGTGACCACAAGCAATATCGCAAAAATCTCAAAATTTGTATTTTTGCACGTAATATAATTAGTTAACATAATTAAATATCATGTCATAATTTTGCTGATTGGATTGGATCGCTCCCAGGCTCGCTACAACCTAAATGTGTCATGAAAAATATGCAATAGCTTCTACTTGACCAACTATGCAATTTAAGTTCAAAAATGCGACAATGCCGCTTGACGACTTCGTACTTAATCATGACTCTGAACCAACCCGAACCAACACTGAACAAACGTATAGTCATGATTAAAATACGCTTAAAATTATTGATTTATGCTCCTAAAATGGTGATAGTCGAAATCTAGGTGAATGGAGGCCAAAACATGAAACGCTCTTTCGAGAGTCAATTTGGCACATCGCACCGTAAATTCTCGTACGACCTCAAAAATGATCCGAATCATGAACGGCCAAAAACATGCCCTTCCTAACTCAATGAGGCACTGTCCAGTCCAAGGCCATAGGCTAAAAGCCAACCAAGAACTCGAACGAGCCACCGAACCGACGCAGCAAGTTGCTGTCCAGAAAATTCCAGCAGCTGCGCTTGGTTTCCTTACGTCGTTTTCCAGACTACCGGCCATTGGAGCTTGAATCATTTACCAGAGACTCTTACCAACATCCCAAGGAATGATTCGAACCATGGCTAAGGGCTTTAGACAAGCCACAATTCGAAATATTCCAGCAACGAACCAATCGTTACAACCGAGAACAAATCCTGCACGTAGGATGCATTGCTTTTGTTTTGCTGTCTCGAATCGTTCCAATGGCCATTTGATTGACCATGACACGATCTAGACATCTAGGGGCATGGTGTAAACCGTGGCTAAGGGCCATAGGCCAACCAAGATCCACACCATTCCCTAAAATTCGAAACAACACAAGCTGAAAAAGAGAGGAAGCCGAAAGGGGAAAGGGGCTGTTCTTGAGTTTTATTTAAAAACCGATGCACCATGGACCAAGCCACCAAAAGGGCGACTTAGTCACGTCTTAGACATACTAGGGAAGTGATCTAACTATGGCTATAGGCCTTGGGGCAGCCATGATCAGTTTCATTTCCCTTTTGACAGCAACTGAATTTTCGAAACACAAATGGAGAGCAATGGGGAGTTGCTGTCATTTTCTTGATCTCCAGCGTACATGAGTTTAAATGAATAGACCAACATGGTCCTTATGCATCCTATTACATGTCTAGATGTCGCCTTAGGAGCCTGGAATCGAACCAATACCTGAAACCCACAAAACAAAGCAAACCGTGAAGCTTGTCATGAAACTCAAAAAAATCTGCATCTTTATTTTCGAAATGTTCATGATATATTTCGGTTTTTGGCTATTAAAACATGATCATGTAAGGTTTAAAAAACATAATACGACTTGATTGAAGAGTCAAGGAAAAATATATGCATGCCTGGTTTCGTTTTGATAGAAAACGAAAGAACGAGACGATCCGGCGCGGAGGAGGTGGAGTGATCTTCTTTCCTTATCTTCTACTAAATTTTCTCTCTAGTTCTTGCTATGATTCTCACGGTTTTATGGCTCTGAAAATGGCTCTGAATTTCGGTGGAGAGGGGGAAATAATATTGGTTAGGGGAGTGAGGGAATGGGTGCAAAATATAGGGACCAAATCAAGACCAAGTCTCCACCATTTTGATTTTGAATTTTGTTTGCTAACAAATGATTATTGGATGAATCTAGAATGAGGTGACCGAAATTCCTTGCTAATCTAGACTAGGATATTGCTTATTAATTAATTAATTAAGGTTGATTAATAATTAAAAAGGTTGGCATGCTAAAACAACAAAGAATGAGTCAAAGGGTGAGTTGGCAAAGGAATTGTCTAGTCATTAAGGGTGGCCGAAATTTGGTGTAAAAATGAAGGGAAATTGTTGATTATTTACTAAATTTATAACCCTTAAAAGCCTCACTTATTCTTTAAATAATTTAGTGAACTAATTCCTTAATTATGGAACTTAAACGAATTTATTCTCTACTCACCTCAAGTTGCTTAAATAAATCCTCAAACCTCCTTAATAACTTAAATTAACTTGCTTGCTAGCTAAATTAAATTCTGGAAATGTTTTCTGAATCTTAAATTCTATCTCAAAACTCCAACTCCAGTCCGGCCTCACTGAAATAATTGAGACGACAAAAATTTAAACTACTACGTAAAATAATCAAATTTAGAAACTCATGCAATAAAAATCATTTTAATTTAAATACTAGAATTATGCATGACTTATACGTAGTCTAAGTTACGGGTTCTACAATCCTCCCCCCCTTAAAGAGAATTTCGTCCTCGAAATTAAAACTCACCGAATAACTCAGGGTACCGACTCCTCATCTCGGGCTCAGACTCCCACGTAGCTTCCTCCTCTGAATGGTTGAGCCACTTGACTTTCACTCGCTTAACCAGCTTGTTCCGAAGCTTCTTCTCCTGCCTGTCTAGGATCTGCACTGGCCTCTCCTCATAAGATAGGTTCGGAGTAAGCTGCAACGGCTCGAAGTTTAAGACATGCGAAGGATTCGCCAT
>NC_133319.1:8151919-8201280 GCF_012295235.1 Primulina huaijiensis | reverse complement strand
CTTGTTTACCTGATAATGCGTTGAAAAAAATTTATAAAGCTAGATGTGAGCGTCTAAGGTTGATGATGTCATATGGCATACCGAATGATATCCGGTTGATAATTGAAGCAAAAGTCCGATTGGTTGGGGAAGCAAGTGAAATAATAATAAGACATATGCCAGGATTTGGTAAAAGCACATATGCCAAGAAACGAAGAGCTAAACGTATAGGTGGATGTCATAAATGTGCAAGGTGGACTTGTAAAGGGAATTGCAAAAATGTTGGAATGACATCAATGAATAGAGAAGATAAAATTTTATTCATTAAGAATGGTCTGAGTAAAGAGCCTTTGGATAATTTTCTAGAGGTTCTTGATACGCATTCTAGTGGGTACGTGCAAAATGAACTTCTTAAACTATGGTGGCAATTTCAACATGAGAAATATCAATATGGACGGTCGAATCAGCCTTATAAAGATCCTACTGTAGTAACGCATATCTGTTTAGATAAGTAAATATATATATACAATTTCGTCTCGGGAATCTGACGTTAAAAGACCCTGTTTGCCAATTTATAAGAAAATTGGATGGGAAGCATATCCTCGACTCATAGAAGGCATTGAAGCCGTTACTGAACGTAAAATCAGAGGAAGATGTGAGCCACAATCACAACTACGCTGTATATATGTGTTTTAATTATGTCATTTTTATTTTCTTTTAATAATAATAATTTCCTGTTCAAATATTGACTTTTGGCATGTTACGCTTATAAATTCATATGCTGTGATTTAACAATTGCAGAAAACATATTTATCAACATGACGACGTCCACGGTAAGTAAAATCAAAAATATTTGTGTATTTTGTGGATCTAGTGCAGGAAAAGATTCAATTTATGAAGAGGCAGCAGAAAAGCTTGGAATAACACTTGCTAAAAAAAAGATTCATTTGGTATATGGTGGTGGTGAAGTTGGTCTCATGGGAAAAGTTGCAAAAGCTGCGCATGCAGGTGGAAGTGAAGTCTTAGGCATTATTCCGACTACCTTAGCCAGTCTTACTGGACCAACAATAGGAGAAGAAATGAAAGTGGACAACGTGTATGAACGAATTACTCAAATGATTGAACATTCAGATGCTTTCATTGCTTTGCCAGGAGGTTTCGGTACTTTGGAAGAAATATTTCATACTGTTTGTTGGGCACAATTAAATATCCACAATAAGCCAATTGGTTTGTTAAATGTTAACAATTATTATGATAAACTGCTATCGTTTCTTGATGATGTTGTGGAACAGGGATTTATTTCATTAGCTTCGCGAAGGATGTTAGTTTCTGCTACAAGTGAAGGTGAACTTATTGATTTACTGCAAGGATTTAGTCATGAACCAGATCCATTCTTATCTCAACTTAATTGGCCAACATCCAAGAGTAAGAAAAGAAAATTCATGTGATGCTGAACTTGTGATTCAACGGTATGTTTTAATATTTTGTTTTCTCTTTAAGGTATGAAAAATCTCCTCTTCTTCTTCTCCTCTTAGTTTGTTTTTATAAAAAAATAAAAAAATATATATTCATATATATAGTAATAATAATAATTATAATTTTTAGTTCAATGACGAGTAAGGTGTCAGTAAAATGCACCTGAGACGCATTAGTTAATAATTATTGGAAAATCACAATACACTAGATTTTAATATTCATTATATTCAAATTACAGATTAAAAGAAAAATTAGTTTTTCATATACCAATTTATATATATATTTATTTTTGATCAGTTAATATAAAATGTATAATAGATGTGTTTATTTATATATATACATATATATATAATTGTGTGTGATTTCAAATAAAATAATTTCTAAATTTTTTATGATAATATAGTTAAAAGATATGTTTTGTATGGTTTTTAACATGTATAATTGAAAGAATTCTTTTTGTTAAAGTATAATATATACTCACACATCTTTTGTGAGTAAGTGGTGAGAAATGAGAAAACAATTAATAAACTTTTATTGATTATTAAAAAATGGTCAATTACAAGAATATAACTCCCCTATAAAAAAAATATTGATTATAAAAAAAAATAGAAGATAAATAACGGACTGCAAAGTTCTTTGTTCATTGTAATTGTTTTTTTTAGATTTGATTGATGTACTATAAATGTGTTCTAAAAAAAAAACCATCAATCAATATGTTCTAAAAAAAAAATATGTCATTCTATAACTTTGCAGTTACGTTAATAAAAAAAGAAAAAAAAAGAGGATTTTATTCTTTATAAATTTTCCTATTTCGTTTTCAATATTAGTTTATTTAATTGTCTGCTTTAATAATTAGCCTTTTTCAATGAGAGTTAATATTCATTCCAACTCCATGAGTGTAAATCAGCTATCCATTAAATATTTTGACCTGAAAGAATATGGAGTTGAGGCTTTTACAAAAAAATTCTCGATATTATACATGTTATGGTGGGTGGTGTGAATTATCTTTTTGACTATATTATCATAAAAAAATTTAGAAATTAAAAAATATATATATATATATTGTTACTTTATATATTATGTGAAAATAATAATAAAAACACATCTAATTATATATTATTATATTAAATAAAAAAATATATATATATTTATAAATCCGTATATGAGTTTGTTTTTAAAATGAATATGTTTGTATATTTGAATATATAAAAAGAATAAAGAATCTAGGTTGTGATTTTCCGATAAATTTTATTACTAAGGGACTAGTAATAAGATAGTGTGGGGGTGTGATGAAACTTAAAATTAATAATTTATTATATGTTAAAACCTATATTTTAAAATTTAAGTTTCATTAAAATTATAAAATTATGTTATTTTAGTATTGTGTGTTTATATTTAAATGTCTTACTAAATATGTTTTATTTTCAGGTTTTCTACGTGTTGGTAAAATAATGATAACTCAAGCTAGAAAATTCAAATGGAGGTGATTCAAATATTTTTGGAATCCTTGAGAAATTATCTACAACTTTGCAGAAGACATGATTGCCTAAAAAGTTGGTTAAGATGATCAAATTGTGAAAATATCAAAAGGAGGACAAATTTACTTTCACCATGACCAGCATATAGTAAAAAAATCATAACTATTTCAATATTTAACCAAATGAGGTGAACCAAGTGGCCAAATTCATCTACAGACAATTCCCCACATGTTTGCTGTTTTGAGCTGAGTCAAATTCGGTGATTAAAGTCGTGGAACAAAGCATTGAAAGAAGGGGCATGGAATTGAAGTTGGAGGAGACAAAGACTACTATTACAACTACATTGCATTAATAGAATTTTTGACCCTTTCTCTCATTTGGCCTATAAATAGAGGCCTTGTGCTAGCTTGAGAATCATTCTATCTCATTGTAAAATATAGTGTGAGTGTGTATAAAAGTTCTAAGTTCCAATATATTTTCCATTTTCCAAATTATGAGTGATGTTTTTAGTGTTGATCAAAAGTAAGTTCATGGAAAGCTAAATCTATTATGTCAAGGTGAAGAGGATGAATTCTTGGTGAAGTAAGATTGTTTATATTTTGTATATTCTTTCTTTATTTCTTTTCATTTTGCTAATTTCTTTTTATTGTAGGTATAAAAATGAATTATTTGTTGTTATCAATTTACATCAAATGCTTGATACCATTTAAGTGGTTATCTTGATTTGTTGTTTAATTTTGATACAATAAATATTTCATCAATTATTATTGTTATATTATACATACATATATATATATATATTTATATAATTATATCATATATTTCATTTAGACGATAGCGTGACTCTGCCGGTTGTTCTAAATGAAATATTATGATATCTAACAATCTAACATTTACTTTATCGCAACTAACTTTTACTTTCCGCATCTAACTTATACTTTATCGCAACTAACTTTTACTTTCCCGCAACTAACTTATTAAATCATATATTTCATTTAGGCAATAGCGTGGCTCTGCCGGTTGTTCTAAATGAAATATAATGATTTAATTTAACATTTATTTTATGCAGTTATATATTTATATAGTTATATATATAATCATAGGAACCATATATAAAATATCGGTGAATTCGGTATTTTTTATAGTGGGAACTATATTATATTAGGTGTGTGTTTGAATATTTAATTTTCTTGGAACCATTATTTATGGTGGTTTCCTTTGTTTTACTTTTAGTTAAACAATATTGCATAAACCAAGAATAAATCCTCGAGCCTTGACAAAACTTATAATTTGTAAACTTCGTTCTTGCATTTGGTAATCTACAAATTAATAAATTAATAAATTTAAACTTAAAATAACCACTCTGTGGATCGATCCCGTACTTACGGAATATATTACTTGCAGACAACCTACACTTGGGTGAATTATAATTTAAGTAGTAATACCCTTCGACTACTGAAACTCTTAGTTTTACAACTCAACTACTTGAAAGATCTTAAGTTCTGGAAAGAACTCTTTTCAGTTACAAATTCTTCTATTGATGAAGTGAATAGCTTAAGAAGAGATAAAGAAAATAGCTACCACAAAATGATCTCAAATGATCAAGTGTATGCAATGAAGCGTGTGCTGCTTTTTCAGTGTTGAGCTTTTGAGATAACTTAGAGTTCTAGCGATGCTCGAATGATATTCTTTGATTGAGATTCGTTCACTGCTTATTTCTTGAAAAGTGCTCCGTCTTCATATATAGGCTTAAACCAACGTTAAAATCTGAACGACTCTTTTGACTTTCAAGTGATTCAGCTTTATTGCTGAAAATGGACCCTGCAGAATACAGTAAAGCAATCAGTCTCAGTTCATACCAAAAATGGTAAGTCGTCTTAAATATTCCCGTACAACATTTAATGGCATTAAAGGAAGCAATAAATGCTAGTATCACGTTAATAGATTAACGGTAATATTTAAAGACTTGAGATACGCAACAATCTGCTAGTGTCTATTTCGGGTTTGTATTTCTTCTAGTTCTGGTTTTAGCTAAGAAGTCATTTGTTAATTAGATTAAGCAGTACTTGATAAGTGCTGCTACTGGTTTTAGCGCGGTACAAGTGCTTCTGGTTTTCTGCTTATTTACATCTACTGGTTTTGTACTAGCATCTCCACAACAAAATGAAGTCTAACAATTATATTATATTTATGTGAACATATATTTTTCAAATGTGTTTTTTGGTATATAACTTGTTGAATTTAAAATGTGTTATGATAAAATTGAAGTGATTTTATTTATTATGTTTAAAATTATCATTAATAATATATTAGTTATTGTTTTATTTTTATAGTGGTATATTTTTTTATGTAAAATATTTCTTATAGTTTATATTTATTTTATATGTTGTTGTCATTTATTTATTATAAATTAATATCTTAAATTAACAAAGATATTAGTTATAATAGTTCATTGTTAATATTATTGGTGTATTTATCATTTATGTAAATAATACTATTAAAATTTATAATTTTATTAACAATATAATATAATAATTATTTATCATAGTATGTATTATTATTATTTTTCTTTTTACTAAGATAAGAAATACCAATTTGGATATTAATTTTATTAATCTTAAAATTAAAGTGTACATGTATGAAATTTTGAAAAATAAATTATAAGTGTTTTTGTAAATATTATTTTTTAATGTTAACATAACTATTTTTTATATTTATTAGCTGCATGCTTCCAATATTAAATTTTTTTCTGTTTTTTTTATTTTAATTGTATGTTGTCAATATTAAAGTGGTTGTTTTACTTGTATGCTTCCAAAACTAAATTATACAGTGATATATTTTAATATTCAATTAATAGACAAAATACACAAGCAATAAAAAAACAAAGTTGTTCATCATGATACAAACATCGAACACAAAATAAGAAGAAAAAAAACGTGGAACACAAAATACAGTAGTTTAAAACATATTTTGAAGTTGAATTACATCGTGCATCTACAAAATAAAATTAACATTATGATTGAGTGATACTGAGTTTTGACACAATCTTGCAAAAAACACAAAACTATGAAACACAAATAATTATATATTAGGTATGTATGTTTGTGAGAAATCGCAGTCATTGTTAGAATTGATATTGACTAATTAAAATAGTGACTTTATTTATTTATTACAAATTAATTGTTAAATAATAATGATATTTTTTACATTTTTAAAAAAATAATGATATCAATAATAGAAATATTTTTGACAAAAATACTATTGTGTTTCTTGTTTTTTCCAGTCTTCTTTCATCGCTCGTGTTCCCAGATCCAAAATGATCTAAAAAATATTTTGGAATATATAAATCAACAAAAAGATATTTTAAAAAATATATTAAATAATGTACGTTACCATACAATTGACATGAAGAAAAATTTATATTGCTATTGTTTTGATGCATCTTCTCGTTGAAGGCGTCACCTCTCTCGAATAATAGGTTGGTCCATCTCATTTCGAATTATGTTCGTTCTATTCCTCCCTGCTCTTCGTCTCTGACGTCGGACTGGATTGTGGTGCAGCTCGAATTCTAATAATTAATGATCATCTTGAATAGCATAAAATCGTCCTTCATATGTGTTTACGTGTTCGCACGTATGGAACCATGGCTGCACAAACGTAAAAAGATCTATCTCAAAGTGTTTTGCCATACAAATTGAATGAGAACAAGGAATTCCAAAGATTGTCCATTTTTCACAATAGCATTCATACATTTTTAGTGTGGCAACTTGGATATGTTTACCTCACTTTAGACGCCCCATGGTTTTCACCATTGCCTGCTTAGCTCTGATCTTGATCCGGCTCACACTTTGTTCGTTGTGATCTTGCTTGTCAAGAAAGGTCTGTCAGATGAACGTTTTCGAATAGTGACTTGAAATTAGAACAAACATGTTTATGCCAAAAATTGAAAGGGGATCGATTAAGGTGCCCGAATGCGCAACGGAAGTTCAAAATATTTTAATGCAAAAACCGAGCACCTCAATATACTAATGTGTAGCAAATACAATAAAACAAACAAATTTCATACATAGGGTGTTTAAGAAAATATACCTATCAATCACAATGGATTGATTATGGCTCCAACTAAGATGATGAACAACTTAACTCTTCAAAGGTAGACAAATCTACAAGCTTTCCTTGAGCACACCTTGCTCAAAATCAAGCCCACCACTAACAAGCTAAATCCACTCTAATTTTGCACTAGAAAAATTAGAGCATTTTTCATTTGAGAAGAGATAGTTTCCTGTTGAACGGCTTATAAAGTAGTTTATAAGCGTAAAGAAAAATAGAAGTACGACTTCTATGAGGGAAATGTAACTTTTAATTTGTGGAAGTGTTCCTAAATTAAATGTTGGCCAAATAAATAATGTATTTGAAAATTGTGATTTTCATAAACATTATTATGGACTAAATTAAATTAATTTAAGTGGTGAATTAATTAAACACTAGTGGGCCTAGTAGAGTCCAAATAATTAAATTAATTCAAATGTTGAATTAATCAAATAATATTGGGTATTGTAGAGCCCAATAGGAAATAATTATTCAACTAGTGGGCTTGAGTAAAATCAAGTAAAGTTTAAATGGTCTTAAATGGGTTTGAGATATTTAAACAAAAGTCCATGAGCCTTGTAATTGTTATAAGTCCAAATAGAATTGCATGCTTGGGAGATGAAAGGTTAGAAACAACTTTTTGAGTCAAAAGACATGCATGCCTTTGGGACACACTTTAAATTTTTGCACAACCAAGAAAAATGACTCCTCCTTCTCTCCTTCCCTTGATGGCCGAAACTTGTAGCCACTTTTCTCCTTAATTTTGTTTCTTAAATTGTTGAGGAAACTCTCTCTTCTCAAATAAAAAATGCTCTAATTTTTCTAGTGCAAAATTAGAGTAGATTTAGTTTGTTGGTGGTGGGCTTTATTTTGAGCAAGATGTGCTCAAGGAAAGCTTGTAGATTGATCTACCTTTGAAGAGCTAAGTTGTTCATCATCTTAGTTGGAGCCATCATCAATCAATTGTGATTGATAGATATATTTTCTTAAACACCCTATGTATGACATTTGTGTATTTTATTGTATTTGCTACACATTAGTATATTGAGGTGCTCGGTTTTTGCATTAAAATATTTTGAACTTCCGTTGCGCATTCGGGCACCTTAATCGATTTCCTTTCAAGTGGTATCATGAGCTATGGTTACTATTTTGTGTAGCATATACATGATATTATATTGAGGTCAATTTCTAACCGCATGAGATAAATTTTTGCAACAAAAATCGAGGCCATACCTTGGGCTGTTTCAGGCAGCAAGTTGCTGCCCATTTCGGGCAGCTCAGCCTGCCCGAACAGCCCCTTCAAAAAAAAAAAAATATTTGTAAGTTGGCCGGAATCCCGCGACGGAGCTCCGGTGACGGCGATGACGACAAGGGTTTCCAAAAATGTTTTGGATTATCGAAGTGTCATGGACCTTGAAGTTGTTGGGTCATTAGATGACTAACATATTTTGTGAAATTTAAATGAGCAAAAATGTTTTTGGTGAAAAATGATTTTTTGAGCCCTTAAGTTTAAATTTACAAAAGTTGTACTTATTTTCTCATAAAATAAATAATTGAAGTTGGACTTTAATTATTTATAGTAAATGATGATTTACAAGAAATTCAGTTATAAATAAATTAATTATGTTTGTATACTTTGTTAATTTAGTTTATCATCGTGGCGTTTAGTGATTGGATCAAGATATATAATATTAAATCAATTGATTATTGTGATAATTAATTGATGGTGTATGTTATGTGATATTATGCATGAAAGATGATCAAAAGCCCAAGCCCAATTTGCTAGGTGTATGCCAGGATATTTTGTGTTGAATGATTGTAATAATTTTCAATTTTCAAGTGGGCTTGGTTTATGATCCGTTCCCACCCCATGACATGTATCTCTATTTACCATGGATATTTAATTGTAAATATTAGTATTGTAGAAGATCAAGATTGGAAGATGGTGGCCTTGATGATTATGAAGATCGAAAACAAGTAAATATTGGATGCTTATATAAAAGTTGCATTTGCATCCCATGCATTTCCATAGGATTGGACCTAGGCCCGTGTTTAACTCACACGGGCCATTAGTTTTGGGGCGATTGATAATCCTTGTTTAGTTTACTGTTTATAATATATGCATGATATGTTATAAATAATGAGTATGTGCGTTATTATTATGATAATAACAAAGTTGCATGAATCCGGCAAACATACGATCAAACTTGGCGAGCTTTTAAATAAAATTAATGATGAGACCTTTCAAAATTAAAAACCCTCATTTTGAATAAGATTCAAAATTAATATCAAGCCCGAAAAGGAGAATTATAAAGGTTTTTATAATTTTCATGTCTTCCATCGACGATGTGTGCATGATGAACGCTACCCGTGTTCAGGGCTCGGCTCATATTATCGGGGGGGCCCTAGACACCGGAAAGCTGTGACATCCATTGACATGGTGATGTGAACTACGTGGAACTCCCATGTTTTCGGCTCATATTATTGAGAAAACTCATGGCGACCGTCCATTAAGGTTCAACATTGATGGATAAAGCTTGACACGTAAAGATGAACGACGTCATATTATTGGGTCTTAATCAAACTTGAGACAAAAGTTTACATAGAGGGTTGCATGGTGATGCAATTGGAAACTACCTTTTAGGAATTATGGTTGGCTGATATTATTCGGGATCATAATTTGCTAATTGGACCTTACGTACCTACTTAGGAAAGGAGTTTCCCGTTCTCACTAGAGGGTAATGAAAGATGTCAAAACAGTTGGTGTAAATATTTTATAAAGTAAAAGTCCATACTTTATATCTTACTAAAAATTTTAAAATAGTCATTAAAATTTATCTGTTTTACTTTTCAGTACAAATTTGACAATGTCTTCGATACGCAATCCATTATCTACAATATTCGACAAACACATATTAACTGGACCTAATTACCTCAATTGGCTAAAAAACTTGAAAATCGTCTTGAATACGGAAAGGATAGCATATACACTTACTGAGTCGCCCCCTGTTGAGGCTCCGACTGACTGCACTCCTGAGGAATTTCAGACTTACAAGGAATGGTGTGACCATGACTTGAAAGCCAAGTGTTATATGCAGGCTTCTATGAATGATAAGATGCAGAGGCGTTTTGAGGATGTAAAGAGTGCTGCTGACATTCATTTGCATCTCAATGAGCTCTTTGGTGAGCAGACTCGGCCTCTTAGGCATGCTACCGTCAAGGAGCTGATCACTTTGCGCATGCGAGATGGGGCCTTGGTCCATGAGCATGGCCTTAAGATGATTGGGCTCCTGGACAAGCTCATTGGCATGGATCTTATGTTGCCTTCGGAGTTGACCACTGACGTGTTGCTTTTGTCGCTGCCTAGCTCATTTGATCCTTTTATGGTGAATTTCAACATGAACAAGCTGGAGCCTGCCCTTGAGGAGTTGGTGAACATGCTTGTTACGTTTGAAGCTACCATCAAGAAAGAGAAGTCGGTTCTTTATATGGGTTATTCATCTGGTCTGGTGCGAAGAGTGGTCCACATGGGAAGGAAAAGAAGCGTTCTTTCCAACGTCCCAAGAAAAATGTTCCCTTGAAGAGGCAAGCTCCGAGTCCCGCTGTGGAAGCTACACCAGTTAAAGCTGACAAGACTGTTGACATATGTCATCACTGCAAGAAGCCTGGACATTGGAGGTGTAACTGCAGAGAATATCTTACTCAGAAGGNATAAAAATTATACATTAATTAAATGTTTTATAATATTATTATATAGTTTTTGTTTTATTTAATGTTTAAATATTATATGTTTTATAATAAATTGTATAAAAAACAAGTTGTTGTGTAATTATAAGTTTTTACTATTTTTACAGGTTCGATAAAACAAGAATAAACTTGGCGTTGCAAATGGGATTAAGATGAATCTTGGACCTGTAGAAAGTTGATGATAATATCTACAATATTGGTGACAAGCATGAGATAAAAATCTTCTCACAATTGGGATCAAATTAAGCAACAAACAAAGTTACCAAAGGAGTGGCAGTTTTACCATGCTCTAGTATTTTGACCATATCTCTCAAACTACTTGGTCAAATGGTTAAAATAAAATACCACAATTCAAACAACTCAATTATCCACATGTTTTATTTTATGTGGAGAAGCAAAATTGGATGGGAATATTTTCAAAAGTGATGTGTATTAAAATATAATTTCTTGGAACACCAATGAAAACTTATGTGTAAAAAAATAATATTTTATTTGTGGTTGTCTCCCCAAATTTGGCTATAAATAGGGGTGCATTGTAATTTTGAGATATCCCTTATTCTATAAACAAATCTTTGAGTTCATAATATTTCTCTCTTTATTTTTCCTTTATTTCATCATTTAAAAATAATTAGCATGTTAATTTCATATTCAAAATGAGTAGCTAACTTCCCAAGGTTGAGATGAAAAGGTGAATCTCTTGCTATGATAATAAGGTTATTAAAAGGTAATAATCTATGTTTTATATTATTTAATCATTATTTATTGTTTATGTTATATTTATTTTTTTTAAGCATTTTTATACCCTACTTATAAGTGGGAGTTTTGATTTATTGTTGCTATATATTACACTAAATTCTTGGTACCATTTAAATGTTTGTTTGGTTTTACCAACCATTTAAAGTGAGAACCTTGATTTAGTGTTTACAAATATATATAGCACAACAAATACTCGACAACATTTATAATTTTTGGTATATATTTTATACTTATAAGAAAATAGTATATAACATATTATAAATATGATTATTTAATATATTAGAACCATTTTATTAAGTGGATTTTAATAATGTTCATTAATGTTAACTTTATTAAAATATCAAGAGTGGATCCTCTAATCTCAACTACATAAATTAAAATTTGAAAAATTAAAAATTACCAATTAAAACTTCAAACAATTAAAAGAAAAACAAAAACAAAAACAAAAACAAAAAGACATTGTAGTGACTTGTAATTACCGTAGCTTCCCTGTGGATACGATATCTACTCACCGAATTATACTATTTGCGGACAACCTGCTATTGTGAGTGCAACAATCAAAGTCACAACAGTAGGAGACTAAGGAAAGGTGAGACCTTCGTAAGGATGGACAATGGAGCAAGAGTTGCTGCCAAGGTCGTAGGAGATGTTTACTTGCTTTTGAACTATGATTTTAATTTAATTTTAAGAGATGTTTTGTTTGTACCTGATTTGGTGAAAAACATTGTTTCCATGTCTATGCTTGATAAAGATGGATATTCTTGTTTATTTAGCAAAGGTGTTTGCAACATTTACAAGAATGAATGTTTGATTGGTACTCGAGAACTTGTTAACGATCTCTATAACTTAAAATTGAAAGATATTCCACTAAACAATGTCCAAGTGATAACAACAACAAACAAGCGAAAACAAGATACTCTAAATTCGGCACAATTATGGCATGCTCGATTAGGACATATTTCCCTAAGAAGGATGAACAAGCTAGTGGGAGTGGGCATGTTATGTCTTATATTAATTCTCTCCCAACTTGTGATTCCTGTCTGAAAGGAAAGATAACCAAAATTCCCTTTAAGGGCCATGTGGAGCGAGCCAAGGGGTTATTGGATTTGATCCATACCGATGTGTGCGGTCCGCTTAGCATCACCACTAAGCATGGACATGCCTACTTCATCACCTTTACCGATGACTTTTCGAGGTATGGGTATGTGTATTTGATGAAATACAAATCTGAAGCATTTGAAAGGTTCGAAGAATTTAGAAATAAAGTAGAGAAACAATTGGGACCAAGCATCAAGTCACTTCGATCGGATCGAGGTGGTGAGTACTTGAGTGGCGCGTTCCAAGAGTATCTTAGGGAGAATGGGATTCTCTCGCAGTGGACTCCTCCTGCTACACCACAGTTTAATGGTGTTTCAGAGCGTCGTAACCGGACCTTTGATGGACATGGTTTGGTCTATGATGGGGTTCACGGAGTTGCCTCCATCCTTTTGGGGATATGCGCTTGAGACAGCGGCACTGTTGTTGAACAATATCCATTCAAAGGCAGTTGATAAGACACCATATGAGATATGGATGGGTAAGTCTCCCAAATATTCTTATCTTAGAATATGGGAATGCCTTGCTTATGTGAAGCAGGTAGTAAGAGATAAATTGGATAGCCGATCCATTTTATGTTACTTTTTGGGATATCCAAGGAATTCAGTTGGATATTATTTCTATCATCCACAAGAAAAAAAGGTTTTTGTTTCTAGGAATGCAACATTTTTGGAAAAGGAATTTCTATTTGATAGAAAAGGGGAGATGATAGAACTCGAAGAGGTTCGAGACACAATTACAATTGTAGAACACACAGCCGAAGAGCCAAGAGAGGAGATACAAGCTCCTAGAAGATCCGAGAGAGTCTCGAGACCACCTATGAGGTATGGTCTGCTTCTTGGAGAGGGCCATGATTAACATAACCATGGATCTGATCCAAGGACCTTCAAGGAAGCATTATCTGATGCCGATTCATCCAAATGGCTTGAAGCTATGGAATCTGAGATGAATTCCATGCATTCGAACCAAGTGTGGAATCTTGCGGATCCACCTGAGGGAACTGTTCCTGTAGAGCCCAAATTCGTACACGTAAAACCCATGCATTATTTATTTGTTAAATCAGTTATTTAATTTAAAATGATTTTCTTAGCCATGCATAATTTATTTAAATGTATTATTTTAAATTAGTCATGTTTATTGTGATGCACGTTAAAATGTCTTTCGAATTTCATGTTTCAGGCGATTATTCGAGGCGGAAGTGAGGAAAAGAGACCGGTGACGATTTTGGCGATTTTAAACGTGGTATTTTATTTTAAGTTATGAATGGGGCATTTTAACCAATTTATTAAGTTATTAGTATTTTAAAGTGTAATTTATTTATTTAGTGACTTAAGAGTTTAAAACTTTTGAAGTTAGCATTTGGTTTGTGTTATTTTTAATTAGGGGATTTTATTTAAAGGTTAGTAGGGATAGTATTTTAATTAATTGTTTAATTGAGTAACATTTTAATTATTATATTGATTAGCATGGTTAATGGTTTAATTAAGCAAAAATCACTCCCTACATAACTCTAACACACGCACACACACTCTACACACACACATACACGTATCACACAACACACACAAACACATACTCATCCATCCATTCATATTTTGGAAAAGAAAACCTAGGGTTCTACAAGTTCTTGCAGTCGCCCCATCCCCTTCAATTCCAGCAAAGTTTTGTCGAATTTTCTTCAAATGAAATCGCACCACGTTCGTCCCGGATCAACCTCGCTTCTATCTCCGCTTCGGTATCGTCATTTCGGTATTTTTGAATATCAAAGGCACGTATAATATTTCTTTTGCTGCATCGATCATGTCATATTATGTGTTGCGTTGTTTTATGCGTAAAATATATGTGTTACGTTCGTCGTTTGAGCGGAAAATGATTTGGATCAGTTTTGAAATAGATTTTAGATCTGAAAACTCATTTTTACTGTTTTTTTTAAATACTGCGATTTTCCCGTCGTGAATCTAAGAAAACTTTCAACATAAAAATCGTAGAACTTTTTGATACCTTCGATTTGATGTAAAATTCGAAATATTTGGATAAATATTGAGTGAGTTATGGCGTTTTTCGTGAGACTGCTCAAACTGCGTTTTTCTGAAAAATTATGTTATTGATGCGTTCTTGAAGTTTTGTGGTTGCAGGCTTCGTTGGGGATTGACGGGTGATCGCTGCTGCGTTAGGTATGTTGTTAATGATGTTGGGATGGTCATTGACGTTTTGGTTCGCGTCGTTAGGCATTTGGGAGAACGAGTAGTCGTGAAAACTATTTTGGTGTCAAAATTCGAGTTATGAGAGTTATCGCGTTGCGTGTGGTGCGTCGCTTCTTTGGGAACGTTTGGGACATTTTTATGGAGTCGAGTTTGGATCATAGTGTCCTAGGATGAGTCTCGAGGCGTTGTTCACTGTATGTGTAATCGGAATTGGAGAGTACAAGTTTCTGAGTCGCGGAGTCCAGTTTGCTCGGCGCCCGAGCGGTAACTTTTTACCGCCCGAGCGCCACCCTTTCTGTCCGAGTGTTCTTTCCAGTAGACCTGGCGCTCGAGCGGTAAAGTTTTACCGCCCGAGCGCGGCCCCATCTGTAAAAATATTTTCGTTCTTTCTCCTTTTCAAGTTCTAATAGTGAGTTCAGGTCTTTTATGGTTGGGAAATGTTCACACGACACCTTAGAGTTTGTTTCGGGGTTTAATGTCATGGTTAGTATGATTAAACGAGGTCAAGTCCCGAGTGATCTAGAATGACATAAGCTATTTATGCACTTCGGTGGTGAGCTCGAGTACCTACGTCTAATTTATGCAAATTAGTGTTGAAATTCATTTAGTATGTGCAGCAGCGGCCCCAAGTGAAATCCAACGAATCCCTCAACGCCAAGTAAGTATGTATGACGTGCAAGAAAATATTTTTAGTTTTTGAGATATGCTAAATGTCTTGTGACCAAATTATGTTTAGGATTGGAAAGCGTTAAATTATGAACGGGGACCAATCCGCCCGTTAAATTATGAACGGGTTAGATCGAGGTTGGAAAGCGTTAAATTATGAACGGGGACCAACCAGCCCGTTAAATTATGAACGGGGATCTCATGTATGTGGCAGTGGATACGTCCCTGTCAGCCCAGTACTGTGGTTTAGTCTGATCAGGCGAATTATGTTATGGGTCACTTGCTTTGAAACATTCTCTACGCAAAAATGATGAAGCTATGTATGTTCAAGTATGCAGCACGTTTATGAAAAGTTTAAGTTATGGCACGTCTAAGTATGTATGTACGTATGTTCAAGTTTTAATACGCACGTTCAAGTTTTCAGTATGTATGTTCTATTTTGAAGTTGCATGTGGTTTTATTACGTAGTATTCGCTACTTCCAGTTTATATGTGTTGAGTCTTTAGACTCACTAGACTTGATCGATGCAGGTGAGTATGTTGATGAGGAGACAGGAGGTGGCGACCGAGGAGCAGGCTTGGACTGAGTGGGAGGCTAAACCCGAGGACCGCCATGTTTAAGTTTTATGCAAAAGTTAAATTACTCTGATTTCATATTCTGATGGAAACACTTTGAGCAAACCTTTTGTTAGCAAATTTTATTGTAGTTATTTTGAACAATCATGTCTTATGGGGGACTTGGTTGAGATATTTTATGGCAAACTTTGAAGGTTATTTTATGTTTAAGAAAATTTTTAATTTTTCCGCAAATTTTAAGTATGAAAGTACGGTACGTTACAGTTGGTATCAGAGCGGTGTTCTTGTAAAGGGTTACGCCTACTGCCAGTCGCAAGAAGCTCACGAAGTCACACCTCAAGTCTGTAAGTTTTAAAGTTTTGCATTATGTATGTAGTAAGCATTGAATCATGATTTCAGCATGTCCATGTTTTAAGTTTAGATTTCGTGCATCTTATGATATTGTTATTATATTCATGCATATTGGGTTTACGTGTTGGGTAAATTGTTGGAACAGTATGCCTCCCAGACGTGTGATTAACCGGGAAGTTAGGGATGAGAAAAGAGAGCATCGTGATGAGGAGAGGGTCACTCCTCCTCGTCCACCTCCGGATATGCAGGTGCAGATGCTTGCAGGTATGACGCAGTTCTTCGCGCAGTTTGGGGGGAACCAGGCTGCAGCAGTGGGTGCAGGGGAGAGGCCCAGGCCTGAGGCTGTCTACGAGAGGTTCAGAAGGATGAGTCCAAAGGAGTTCTCGGGTACCACTGACCCGATGATAGCGGAAGGATGGATTAATTCCATCGAGATAATCTTTGATTTTATGGAACTGACCGATGCTGATAGGGTCAGGTGTGCCACGTTCCTTCTGTCAGGGGACGCTAGACTATGGTGGGAGAGTGCGTCGGTGGCAGTTAACTTGCAGACTTTGTCTTGGACTGGATTCAAGGAAGTGTTCTTCGCCAAGTACTTCACTGAGGAAGTACGATCAAGACTGACTAGGGAATTTATGACACTGGGACAAGGAGACAGCAGTGTTGCAGAGTTTGTTAGGAGGCTTGAGAGGGGGTGTTACTTCGTACCCCTCATTTCGAATGATGTCCAGGCAAAGCTGAGACATTTCTTGGATGGATTGCGGCCACTCTTGCGCCGTGATGTGAGGGTAGCTGGCCCCACTTCTTATGCAGTCGCCGCATCTAGGGCTTTGGCGGCAGAACAAGAGCAGCGGGATATTGAGGCTGACAGGTTGGGCAAGAGGCCCTACCAGGCACCACCGCACCAACAGTCGCAGCATCAGCATCAGCAACCCCAGCACAAGAGACCGTACCAAGGGCCACCAGGGAAGAAACCTTATTAGGGACCGCCGAAGGGCAAGGGTCCAATTCAGCAGCAAGGGGCACCTCAGAAGCCCGTAATTTTCCCAGTATGTCCTAAGTGCAACCGCCAGCATCCAGGGCAATGCTTATATGGATCAGGCAAGTGCTTCAAGTGTGGAGCCAGTGACCACATGCTAAAGGAGTGCCCATAGTGGAAGCAGCCGACTCAGGGCAGAGTATTCGCCATGCATGCACAGGAGGCGAATCCAGACACGACTTTGCTGACCGGAAATATTTTCATAAAGAGATTAGCCACAACGGCACTGATAGATTCAGGAGCCTCTCACTCCTTTATATCGGAGACTTTTGCTAATCATCTGGACCTCAAGTCCATTGGCCTAGACATGATTTTTTCGGTGACAGTCCCATCCGGGGAAGAGCTGTTAGCAACTAGCATGATCAGAGATATCGATCTGGAATTGCAGGGCCATCTAGTATATGCAGATTGGATTCTACTGCCGATGCCAGAGTTCGACATTATTTTGGGAATGGACTAGCTGACAAAGAACAGCGTTTTGATTGACTTCCAGAAAAGATCAGTATTGGTTAGGCCGCTGGGCATGGAACAGTTCATATTTGAACCAGCCAGATGGAGAAGCTTCCCTCGCATGATTTCCTGCATGCAGGCGAAGAGACTGATTTCCAAGGGGTGTCAGGCTTTCTTGCCCAGTGTCATTTCAACGTCTGATATGCCCACTCCATCCATAGCAGATGTGCCGGTAGTCAGAGACTTCCCAGACGTCTTTCCTGACGACGTCACAGGTCTTCCACCAGATAGAGAGGTGGAGTTTTCCATTGATCTCATGCCAGGCACAGTGCCAATCTCCAAGGCACCATACAGATTAGCTCCAGCTGAGATGTTAGAACTCAAGCAGCAGATTCAAGAGCTTCTGGACAAGAAATTTATTCGCCCTAGTTTCGCACCATGGGGCGCGCCAGTGCTCTTTGTGAAGAAGAAATATGTGAGCATAAGGCTGTGTATCGATTACCGAGAGCTGAACAAGGGAACGATCAAGAACAAATACCCACTTCCAAGGATCGAGGACTTGTTCGATCGGTTGCAGGGAGCTAAAGTGTTCTCTAAGATAGATCTTCGATCAGGGTACCACCAACTGAAGGTGAAAGGATGCAGACGTTCACAAAAGGGCCTTCAGGACTAGATATGGGCACTACGAGTTCCTAGTGATGCCATTTGGATTGACTAATGCTCCAGCAATTTTCATGGACCTCATGAACCGAGTGTTTCAGCCCTACCTTGATCAATTCGTCATAGTATTCATTGACGACATTCTCATTTACTCGAAGGGCCATGAGGAACATACAGCATTTGAGGACCGTGTCGCAAACTTTGCAAAGTCGCAAGCTATTTGCGAAGTTCAGTAAGTGTGAGTTTTGGTCGGAGAAGGTAGCGTTTTTGGGGCATATAGTTTCTAGCAATGGTATTGAGGTAGACCCAGCGAAAGTAGCAGCCGTTAAGGAATGGGTTGAGCCAGAGAATGCATCAGAAATCCGCAGCTTTCTGGGTTTAGTTGGTTACTACCGTAAGTTTATCCGGGGATTTTCGTCGATAGCAGTGCCACTCACGTCACTAACCAAGAAAAATGCCAAATTTGTGTGGAGTGATGAATGTCAGAAGAGCTTCGACAGTTTGAAGCAAGCTCTTATTTCAGCGCCGGTGCTAGCCATGCCATCAGGGCAAGGAGACTTTGTGTTATATGCCGATGCATCTAAGCTCGGGTTAGGCGAATTATTGATGCAGCAGGGTCGGGTCATAGCTTATGCTTCCAGACAATTGAAGGTGCACGAGAAAAACTACCCTACTCACGATCTGGAGTTAGCCGCCGTGGTGTTTGCGTTGAAGATTTTGAGACATTATCTATACGGCGAGAAATGTCAGATTTTCACCGACCACAAAAGTCTCAAATATTTCTTCACGCAGAAAGAGCTGAATATGAGACAGAGACGGTGGTTGGAACTTGTGAAAGATTACGACTGCGAAATTAGCTACCATCCGGGGAAGGCTAATGTTGTCGCAGACGCCTTAAGCAGGAAAGTTGCAGTCATAGCTCAGTTATCAGTGCAGAGACCGCTTCAGTCCGAGATTCTGAAATTTGGTCTAGAGATTTATCGTAAGGGCAGAGCACCCAGACTATCTAATCTGACAGTCAAGTCTGATTTGCTAGACCGTATCCGAGCAGATCAGTCTTCAGATGAACAGTTACAGAAATGGAGACTGAAAAATGAAGCCAAGGGCAGTGTTTTGTACACATTTTCAGACGGCATTTTGAGATACAGAGGTAGAATGTGGGTGCCTAGTGTTGGTTCGATCAGACAGGATATTTTGACAGAGGCACACGCATCTCCGTATTCTATTCACCCAGGAGACACCAAGATGTACAAAGACCTGCAGATATTGTATTGGTGGCCAGGGATGAAGCGAGACATCCGTAGATTCGTATCAGAATGTCTCACTTGCCAGCAAGTAAAAGCTGAACATCAGAGGCCAGCAGAGATGCTTAAGCCCCTCCCTATTCCCGAGTGGAAATGGGAGAATATCACTATGGACTTCGTCGTTGGGTTGCCAAAGTCAATTAGAGGTTTTAATGCTATTTGGGTCATAGTGGATCGACTCACTAAGTCAGCGCACTTCTTGCAAGTGAAGACGACTTTCTCCATGTCGCAGTATGCGGAGCTTTATATAAGGGAGATCGTTCGATTGCATGGGATCCCAGTTTCTATTGTGTCCGACAGGGACCCGAGATTTACATCTTCATTCTGGAAGAGCCTACATGCAGCTGTGGGAACGAAGCTGCAATTCAGTACAGCTTTTCACCCGCAGACAGATGGCCAGTCGGAGCGGGTGATTCAGATCTTGGAGGATCTATTGCCAGCATGTATGATCGATTTCCAAGGGACGTGGGAATCGAAGCTACCTCTAGTGGAGTTCACATACAACAACAGTTTCCAAGCATCTATTGGTATGGCTCCCTATGAGGCATTGTATGGAAGGAAGTGCAGATCACCAGTTCATTGGGATGAAGTTGGTGAGAGAGCAGAACTTGGTCCAGAGATAGTTCAGCAGACTGCAGATGTGGTGGTCAAGATTCGTGACAGAATGAAGACTTCCCAAAGCCGTTAGAAGAGCTATGCTGATAAGAGGAGGAGAGATCTCGAGTTTGCCGTTGGTGATCACGTTTTCGTCAAGATAGCACCTATGAAGGGTGTTATGAGATTTGGAAAGAGAGGCAAACTGAGTCCGAGGTTCATTGGGCCGTTTGAGATTTTGGACAGAGTTGGGACCCTAGCATACCGTGTTGCCCTTCCGCCGAATCTGGCCGGAGTGCACAGTGTGTTCCATGTCTCGATGCTGAGGAAATTTTTGGCTAATCCTTCGCATGTTCTGAGCTACGAGCCGTTACAGTTGACTCCAGACCTGTCTTATGAGGAAAGACCCGTCCAAATCCTAGACAGACAGGAGCGCAGACTTCGGAACAAGGTGTCTAAGCTAGTCAAAGTCCGGTGGTTAAACCAATCAGTGGAAGAGGCTACTTGGGAGTCCGAGGCAGATATGAGACTTCGCTACCCGGAGTTTTTTGGTAAGACTTAATTTCGAGGACGAAATTTTTATTAGTGGGGGTGGAACTGTAGAGCCCAAATTCGTACACGTAAAACCCATGCATTATTTATTTGTTAAATCAGTTATTTAATTTAAAATGATTTTCTTAGCCATGCATAATTTATTTAAATGTATTATTTTAAATTAGTCATGTTTATTGTGATGCACGTTAAAATGTCTTTCGAGTTTCATGTTTCAGGCGATTATTCGAGGCGGAAGTGAGGAAAAGAGACCGGTGACGATTTTGGCGATTTTAAACGTGGTATTTTATTTTAAGTTATGAATGGGGCATTTTAACCAATTTATTAAGTTATTAGTATTTTAAAGTCTAATTTATTTATTTAGTGATTTAAGAGTTTAAAACTTTTAAAGTTAGCATTTGGTTTGTGTTATTTTTAATTAGGGGATTTTATTTAAAGGTTAGTAGGGATAGTATTTTAATTAATTGGTTAATTGAGTAACATTTTAATTAGTATATTGATTAGCATGGTTAATGGTTTAATTAAGCAAAAATCACTCCCTACATAATTCTAACACACGCACACACACTCTACACACACACATACACGTATCACACAACACACACAAACACATACTCATCCATCCATTCATATTTTGGAAAAGAAAACCTAGGGTTCTACAAGTTCTTGCAGCCGCCCCATCCCCTTCAATTCCAGCAAAGTTTTGTCGAATTTTCTTCAAAGAAAATCGCACCACGTTCGTCCCGGATCAACCTCGCTTCTATCTCCGCTTCGGTATCGTCATTTCGGTATTTTTAAATATCAAAGGCACGTATAATCTTTCTTTTGCTGCATCGATCATGTCATATTATGTGTTGCGTTGTTTTATGCGTAAAATATATGTGTTACGTTCGTCGTTTGAGCGGAAAATGATTTGGATCAGTTTTGAAATAGATTTTAGATCTGAAAACTCGTTTTTACTGTTTTTTTTAAATACTGCGATTTTTCTGTCGTGAATCTGAGAAAACTTTCAACATGAAAATCGTAGAACTTTTTGATACCTTCAATTTGATGTAAAAATTCAAAATATTTGGATAAATATTGAGTGAGTCATGGAGTTTTTTGTGAGACTGCTCAAACTGAGTTTTTCTGAAAAATTATGTTATTGATGCGTTCTTGAAGTTTTGTGGTTCCAGGCTTCGTTGGGGATTGACGGGTGATCGCTGCTGCGTTAGGTATGTTGTTAATGATGTTGGGATGGCCATTGATGTTTTGGTTCGCGTCGTTAGGCATTTGGGAGAACGAATAGTCGTGAAAACTATTTTGGTGTCAAAATTCGAGTTATGAGAGTTATCGCGTTGCGTGTGGTGCGTCGCTTCTTTGGGAACGTTTGGGACATTTTTATGGAGTCGAGTTTGGATCATAGTGCCCTAGGATGAGCCTCGAGGCGTTGTTCACTGTATGTGTAATCGGAATTGGAGAGTACAAGTTTCTGAGTCGCGGGGTCCAGTTTGCTCGGCGCCCGAGCGATAACTTTTTACCGCCCGAGCGCCAACCTTTCTGTCCGAGTGTTCTTTCCAGTAGACCTGGCGCTCGAGCGGTAAAGTTTTACCGCCCGAGCGCGGCCCCATCTGTAAAAATATTTTCGTTCTTTCTCCTTTTCAAGTTCTAATAGTGAGTTCAGGTCTTTTATGGTTGGGAAATGTTCACACGACACCTTAGAGTTTGTTTCGGGGTTTAATGTCATGGTTAGTATGATTAAACGAGGTCAAGTCCCGAGTGATCTAGAATGACATAAGCTATTTATGCACTTCGGTGGTGAGCTCGAGTACCTACGTCTAATTTATGCAAATTAGTGTTGAAATTCATTTAGTATGTGCAGCAGCGGCCCCAAGTGAAATCCAACGAATCCCTCAACGCCAAGTAAGTATGTATGACGTGCAAGAAAATATTTTTAGTTTTTGAGATATGCTAAATGTCTTGTGACCAAATTATGTTTAGGATTGGAAAGCGTTAAATTATGAACGGGGACCAATCCGCCCGTTAAATTATGAACGGGTTAGATCGAGGTTGGAAAGCGTTAAATTATGAACGGGGACCAACCAGCCCGTTAAATTATGAACGGGGATCTCATGTATGTGGCAGTGGATACGTCCCTGTCAGCCCAGTACTGTGGTTTAGTCTGATCAGGCGAATTATGTTATGGGTCACTTGCTTTGAAACATTCTCTACGCAAAAATGATGAAGCTATGTATGTTCAAGTATGCAGCACGTTTATGAAAAGTTTAAGTTATGGCACGTCTAAGTATGTATGTACGTATGTTCAAGTTTTAATACGCACGTTCAAGTTTTCAGTATGTATGTTCTATTTTGAAGTTGCATGTGGTTTTATTACGTAGTATTCGCTACTTCCAGTTTATATGTGTTGAGTCTTTAGACTCACTAGACTTGATCGATGCAGGTGAGTATGTTGATGAGGAGACAGGAGGTGGCGACCGAGGAGCAGGCTTGGACTGAGTGGGAGGCTAAACCCGAGGACCGCCATGTTTAAGTTTTATGCAAAAGTTAAATTACTCTGATTTCATATTCTAATGGAAACACTTTGAGCAAACCTTTTGTTAACAAATTTTATTGTAGTTATTTTGAACAATCATGTCTTATGGGGGACTTGGTTGAGATATTTTATGGCAAACTTTGAAGGTTATTTTATGTTTAAGAAAATTTTTAATTTTTTCGCAAATTTTAAGTATGAAAGTACGGTACGTTACAGTTCCCATAGGGTGTAAATGGATTTACAAAAGGAAATTTGGAGCGGATGGGAAGGTATTGACCTTCAAGGCGCGATTGGTGGCAAAAGGATATACTCAAAGACAAGGCGTTGACTTTGAGGAAACATTTTCTCCAGTTGCAATGTTCAAATCTATAAAGATATTACTAGCCATAGATGCATGGTATGACTATGAGATATGGCAGATGGATGTCAAGACATCCTTTCTTAATGGGGATATCAAGGAAGAGATTTACATGTCTCAACCTGAAGGGTTTACATCTATCAGAAGTGAGCATATGGTATGCAAACTTCAGAGATCTATTTATGGTCTAAAGCAGGCATCTAGGAAGTCAGCACTTGTGTGGCCCTCAATGGTTCATTGATACAACTAGCCGTGGATTCACATCTCCATGTGATTCGGGACTAAACATGTTCTTATATGAGCATACCCCAATTGCTCCATTCTTACTTATCAACTCCTTGATAATAAGACCGTCAGAAGTCAAGTCTGATAGTACCCAACCAATCATCTTAAACGCCTAGCAGCATCGCTTACATGATTCACTAGGTATCAAATGATAGTGCCTGCAAGAACCACTCTATTATGGTTAGCGTACAGTACGGTCCCTTCATCTCATATGTCCCGACCGATTCGACAACTATTGGTATATCGAGAGCTATCAAAGAATCGATACTATGTGTCATGTCGTAGTTGCATCGATGGTGTAATCTATGAAACCCCTTTCATAATTACCAACAGCACTCTAATCAGATATTTCATACTACATACACATAGGATATCCATACCCGAAGGTAAGCGGTGAATCCCCGACTACAATGCATCGACTCCTATATTTTTCGACAGAACACCAAACCTTGCCACCTGATGACCCCATGAGAGTCAGTAAACAAGTCAAAGTGCAAAGCTAGTGAAACGTCTTGCCCTTTTTATTTCTTTAAAAGTACTAGAAAATTTATTTTTTTTTCTAAATTTCGTTCCTCCCATTAAAATATTTTACCCTTTAAAATGAAACATCAACGAAATAGTCATAGAAATGAAATCGTCAATTTGTTTTACCAAACCTAAAAAAACCATAATTTGAAAAGAATAACTCATACTAAACCTCTCAAAAATCACTCAAAAAGCATAAATAACTAGTCTTAAAATCTTTAATTATAAATTATGATTCATAAGTCATAAGTGCGGAAATAAGTAGAAGCGCTGGTCCTCGGGTTGTGTGCACCTTCAGTCCAGTCAGTTCATCCGTCAAGACCTCCCTCAAACTCACCTGCATCCATCACACCTAGTGAGTCTAAAGACTCAACACACCATAATTTTTATAAAAAATAATACACATAAAACCACATGCAACAGTGAAAATATTTTTAGGTAAAAATAACATTTTATGACATACATAAATAAATGTTACTCTTTTTCATTTTTCCTTATCATGACATAAAAACATTTTAACATGATCATAAACATTTTCCTTTTCCCTTTTTTCTTTGTTGAATTCAGATCGTTAATTGTGACTTTCCTGATCATGATCATAAGAGTCAATGGATCCATCTACATGTAACCACAATACTGGGCGGCGGGGACATCAGCAACACTCTCACCGGTTAACTGAGCCTTGGCCTATCATGATTCGAATAGAAATACGATCGTCGGGGTTCCCTCTGGGCCTTTTCCCATAAATGGGCTCCCTCTGGGGCCTTGTCCCCTCACGACATTCCCATTCTTACCGTTACCACAAATCCGTTACCACATATTCGCAATGATGGAAACACGATCGTCGGGCTCCCACTAGGACTATAACCCTCACGATATCCCCACCATTAACGAATTAGTCACAATCAATTCACTTCCTTCAACATTTTTCATGCTCATTACTTTAGAAAAATCATGAATAGCCTTTACATTTTTTTTTCCTTTTTGAAACCAAGCATGCAACATGTATTTTTAAATGTCTTCCTTAAATCATAAAAATCCCATGGACATTTAAAAATCATAATTAAATCAAGAACATCTCATATAAATTTAAAAATAACCATAATATGATAAAAATAGCATTTAGGGCACTGCCATGACGATTACTAATTTCTAGGTGTAAAAAGACCGTTTTACCCCTAGACGTAAAATTTCTCGAATTTGACTTTTTCTTAAATTCATTGACTCTAACATGTCCCTAATAATTATTTAAGCCTAAATTAATTTTTCCATAGTTTTATTTAGCCTAAATATTAGACTTTTCTATTTATCATTAATTAATAGTTTTGACGGTGTTTTAATCCCGAAAAATCCCAAACTTTAATATAAAATTCCTAAATTCTAAATTTAGTCTTTTTATATTATTTTAGCCCTTATGGACCACGACTCGACCCCCGTGAGTCGTTTCCTAATTTTTCTTATTTCTAAAAACCCTAATTGACACATAATTTTCACTCCCGAGCAAACTCTCGATTTTCACGAGTTACCCCCAAACAATGTCAAACCAAAACTTGACCAACCCCCAAAACTAGACTACTGTACCCTTAAACCACTAAGATACCCATCCAAACCACAAAAACGAGCCACCCCAAGACCCCCTCATTCTGGCCGAGACTGCTAGTGGTGATAGGACTCTACAATTTGCGTCCCATCCCTTGAACCAACGAGCCCAGCCCTTGCACCACCCCCCGTGCACCCTCCTAGGACTCTAGTGCAACGACTTGACCCGGCCCTTGAGCCCCAGACCGAGCCCCCAAGCCCCTGGAAACTGCGCAACCCTGCGCAACTCCCTGCGCGAAATCTCGGGTACAGTCCTAGCATGGCTAGGACTCTTTCCCTAGCCCTTGGTTCGAGTCCTAGCTTGGCTAGGACTCTTGCCCTAACCCTTGACAGTCCCTGCACGAGCCCTGACCCAAGCCAAGACCCTGCCAGCCTCTCCCTCGTGAACCCGATCACCCCCAAGCTCATGACAGCAATTTACGGTTTTAAGGAGAGTTGCTTGAGGTGCAGCGATTTAGGTGAGTTTAGGTTCTTTCAAATTCGTTTAAAAACTCCTCTTGATCATGTCCTATCATCATGGCAGTCCCTTATGATATAAAACATGAATTTAAATCAAAGAACACGAGTTTACAACTTGTGCATGCCATAAATCCGAAAATTCAGAAAATAAATTCATGCTCTTCATGCACACATTAATTAAAACCATATTATGATATGATGGAAGAGAAAAGGAAGATTAAGGCGTGCCTTTGCGTTATATACGCTCGAATATCCGTTGACGACGAAGAACGGGACGTGAAACCTTGGCTTGAATCCTTGGCACCTTCGAATTCCTTCAAGCTTTGTGTAGTGCCTTGTGTGTTGTGTTGTGTGAGGGTTGGGGAGTGTTTTTCAGATTTTAAAAGAGGTGTGGCCGATTCCTTGAAGTGCTAGGAGTGAAGAATTGTAGGGTTTAAGGGAACTTAATCATGTATTATATACTAATTATCTACTAAATAGGCTTTGGCCTATTAAGCCAATTAAATTAAGCCCATTAGTCCAATTAGGACATAATTAAAATATTAACAAAGTTTTTCTTTTATTAAATATGTGAATTTATTAGCCGGTTTGCCAAAAAAACTCGCATTTTAGTTGAAAAACCAACACCGATAAAGTTTACATCCCGGCGTATAAAATCACCTCAAAACCCCTTTATTTTTTTTTAAAATACTAAAAAGCATCGACCATCTTTTAAATAATTAAAAATAATTATTTAATAAAAACATTTTACATTTATCCGTCCTCGGTCCCCGTTCCTCGATCGTCGCTTGAATATTCCTTAAAAATACTATTTTATGCATGATGACAATTAAAACATCTCAAATAACAAATAAACAAGTATGTCACATAATTAATTAAGCCATTAAAATAATTAATTACTCATTTTCCATTATTTCCTAGATTCGCATGCATTTAGATTACGTCGTCTTAATTTTGGACCTTACAATTCCTCCCCCCTTAAATAAAATTTCGTCCTCGAAATTAGAACTTACCGAATAGATCTGGATAGCGACCCTTCAAGTCCCTCTCGGTTTTCCAAGTAGCTTCCTCTTCCGAGTGATTCAGCCACTTGCCCTTGACCATTGGAATGACCTTGTTTCGCAATCTTCTTTCTTGCCTTGCTAAGATCTGGACAGGTCTTTCTTCATATGTCATATTTGGAGTTAATTGGAGAAATTCATAATTAAGCACATGTGACGAATTCGACATGTACTTCCGCAGCATCGAAATATGGAACACATTATGAACTCCAGAAATTGATGGTGGCAATGCCACTCTATAAACTAGTGTCCCAATCCTTTCCAAAATCTCAAACGGGCCTATAAATCTTGGACTAAGCTTGCCTTTCTTGCCAAAGCGCATAACACCCTTCATAGGTGCTATTTTCACAAATACATGGTCGCCCACTGTAAACTCCACGTCCCTTCGTCGTTTGTCTGCATAACTCTTTTGTCGGCTTTGCGCCGTCTTCATTCTATCGCGGATTTTGACTATAAGCTCGGTAGTCTCTTCGATCACGTCCGGACCAATTTCTCTTCTTTCCCCAACTTCGTCCCAATGTATAGGATATCTACATTTTCTTCCATAAAGTGCCTCAAAAGGAGCCATCCTGATTGATGATTGATAGCTATTATTGTAGGTGAACTCCACTAGAGGTAATTTTGGTTCCCAACTGCCTTGGAAATCAATAACACATGCTCGAACTAGATCTTCCAAAATCTGTATAACTCTTTCTGACTGTCCATCGGTTTGAGGGTGAAATGCTGTACTGAATAATAACTTGTCCCCATCGCTGCATGTAGACTTTTCCAAAATGATGACGCGAATCTTGGATCTCTGTCAGAAACAATGGATACAGGAATCCCATGCGGACGAACTATTTCTCGAATACACAAGTCGGCGTACTGAATCATGGTGAATGTCGTCTTAATAGGTATAAAATGCGCTGATTTAGTAAGACGATCGACTATCACCCATATAGCATTGAATCCCTTAACTGTCTTTGGCAATCCCACAACAAAGTCCATGGTGACATTTTCCCATTTCCACTCGGGAATAGGGAGTGGCTTCAATTTCCCTGCTGGTCTTCGATGCTCCGCTTTAACTTGTTGGCAAGTCAAACACTCGGATACAAACTTCAGAATGTCTCTCTTCATGCCTGGCCACCAATATAGCAACTGCAAATCTTTGTACATTTTCGTGATGCCCGGATGAATGGAATATGGTGTGTCATGGGCTTCCTTCATAATAAGATTTCTCAAGGAATCGTCACTAGGAACCCATGGACGGTCTCGATAATGGACTAAGCCATCCACTACAGAATATAAATTCCGGCCCTTGTCTTCATCTCTTGCTCTCCACTTTTGCAACTGCTCATCGGTAGACTGCCCATCTCGTATTCTATCTCTCAAAGTCGACTGTACCGATAATGTGGCAAGGTTTGGGGCCTTGACCCTAGCATACACTGTCAGCTCAAACCACTGTATCTCGGACTGCAACGGTCTTTGGAGTGTTAGATGAGTGATAACTGCTGCCTTTCTACTCAGTCTCTCTGCCACTACATTAGCTTTTCCCGGATGGTAGCTAATGTCACAATCATAATCTTTTACTAACTTAAGCCATCTGCGCTGTCTCATATTCAGCTCTTTTTGGGTGAAGAAGTATTTCAAACTTTTATGATCGGTGAATATCTTACATTTCTCCCCATAAAGGTAGTGTCTCCAAATTTTCAAAGCAAAAACTACTGTGCAAGCTCAAGATCATGAGTGGGGTAGTTTTTCTCGTGAATCTTCCACTGTCTCGACGCATAGGCTATAACTCGGTCATTTTGCATCAGAACTGCGCCCAATCCAAGTTTAGATGCGGCGGTATAAAGAACATAATCCCTTTGCCCCGATGGCATAGCTAAGACTGGTGCTGAAATCAAGGCTTGCTTCAACTTGCCAAAACTGTCTTGACACTCTGATCCCCATATAAACTTTGCATTCTTTTTGGTCAAGGATGTCAAAGGTACTGCAATAGAAGAGAATCCCTGAATAAACTTGCGATAATAGCCAGCTAATCCCAAGAAACTGCGAATCTCGGTAACACTCTTCGGTACTGGCCCCTCTTTCACTGCCTCGACTTTGCTTGGATCAACTTCAACGCCATTACGTGAAATGATGTGGCCTAAGAATGCCACTCTATCGAGCCAAAACTCGCACTTGCTGAATTTTGCATATAGCTTCCTGTCTTGTAGTACTTGCAGTGTTGTCCTCAAATGACGACCATGCTCCTCTTTGTTCTTCGAATAAATCAATATATCATCAATGAAGACAATAATAAAATGATCCAGATACGGCTGAAATACGCGATTCATGAGATCCATGAAGATCGCTGGTGCGTTAGTCAGACCGAATGGCATGACCATAAACTCGTAATGCCCATATCTGGTACGGAATGCTGTCTTGTGAACATCAGACTCTTTGACTTTCAACTGATGGTACCCAGATCGAAGATCAATCTTAGAAAATATCGATGCTCCTTGCAACTGATCAAATAAATCTTCAATTCTTGGCAGTGAATACTTATTCTTGATGGTGACCCTATTAAGCTCTTGATAATCGATGCAAAGACGCATACTACCACCTTTCTTCTTCACAAATAATACCGGTGCGTCCCATGGAGAATAGCTAGGGCGAATGAAACCCTTGTCTAGTAACTCTTGGATTTGATCTTTCAATTCTTTCATTTCAGCGGGTGATAGACGATAAGGCGANAGAATTAACCTAGTGAAAATTAGATTGCATGTTCTACCTAGTTGGACTGAAGTTATGATTTTAGGAACCATAGAAAATGATTTGAATTTTGTGCCTTATTTTATGTGAAGTATGAAATGATTCCAAATAAAAAATTTAGGGCCAAAATTAAAGAAGATCATAACTAAAGGATTTTTAGAGGAATTCGAATCATTGGGGGTTAAATATGCAAATTTCAAAATTTTAAGGTCTAAAATACAATTTTCGATAATTAAGGGACCAAAATGCAAGTACCGAAAACTTAAGGGCCATAAATGCAATTTACGGGAACTTCAAAAGCTAAAATGAACAAGTTCGAAAATTTAAGGGCTTAATTGCAATAATTTGAAAACATTGGGTCAATAATGCAAATTTCAATAGTTGAGGGACTAAAGTGCAATTTTTCCAAGATAGGTTTGAGTTCAACACAAATTCTTCATATAACTTTGGGAATTAATGATAGTAAATCCTTAAGATTCAACAAAAAAAGATTTAAAAGACATTTTCACCGCAGGGAGGATTATCATTCAAGGTGTAGCAACCTATGCACTTTTAGACTCGGGAGCTACACATTCAANTGAGGAGTAATATTCAGTCTTTTGATGAAGGTTTCAGATATGATTGAATGTGTAGCTCCCGAGTCTAAAAGTGCATAGGTTGCTACACCTTGAATGATAATCCTCCCTGCGGTGAAAATGTCTTTTAAATCTTTTTTTGTTGAATCTTAAGGATTTACTATCATTAATTCCCAAAGTTATATGAAGAATTTGTGTTGAACTCAAACCTATCTTGGAAAAATTGCACTTTAGTCCCTCAACTATTGAAATTTGCATTATTGACCCAATGTTTTCAAATTATTGCAATTAAGCCCTTAAATTTTCGAACTTGTTCATTTTAGCTTTTGAAGTTCCCGTAAATTGCATTTATGGCCCTTAAGTTTTCGGTACTTGCATTTTGGTCCCTTAATTATCGAAAATTGTATTTTAGACCTTAAAATTTTGAAATTTGCATATTTAACCCCCAATGATTCGAATTCCTCTAAAAATCCTTTAGTTATGATCTTCTTTAATTTTGGCCCTAAATTTTTTATTTGGAATCATTTCATACTTCACATAAAATAAGGCACAAAATTCAAATCATTTTCTATGGTTCCTAAAATCATAACTTCAGTCCAACTAGGTAGAACATGCAATCTAATTTTCACTAGGTTAATTCTTTTCTCTAATCAATTCTAATAATCAATTTAACATTTCATGCAATAATAAGCAATATAAAAATGTTAAATGACTAGGTTACCTGTGATGAGTGTAGTGTCTGTCTCTTCCTCAGCTTCCTCGGCATTCATAACATAAGCTCATGCCGTGGTAGCCGCTTTCCTCTTTGGGCAATCTATAGCTTTGTGACCAGCCTCCTTGCAGTAGAAACACTTAAATGATCCCAATTCGCATTTGCCAAGATGTAGACGGTTGCACTCCTTGCATGGTTGCCTTTCAGCAGGTTTTGGTGCTCCAGGATTTTGTGGCTTTGGTGGAGCTGGCTTCTTGACTGGACCTTGGGGCTTTTGAGGCCCTTGAGGTCTAGGAGGAGCCGTATATGGATTCTTGTTAGGCTGATTATTATTCTGATTGTGCTGTCTCTTGCGCTGAATCTCAAAGTCGATGTCCTTCAAAGACTGCTCAGCCTGATATGCATAGGTAATTGTGATAGCATAATCCCCAGGACACATCATCATAACTTTATCCCGAATGGTAGGTCGTAGGCCATCCATAAAATGTCTGAGCTTTTCTTCCGCATCCCTGGAAATAAGGGGTACAAAGTGACAATCCCTATCAAATTTCTTTACAAACTCAGCAACAGTAGCATCACCCTGACGGAGGGCCATAAATTCCCTCTTTATTCAGCTCCTAGCATCCGGAGTGAAATATTTCTCATAGAATTTTGTCTTGAATTGAGCCCAAGTGAGTGTAGCAAGGTCCACACCCTGCTCGGCTCCTTCCCACCACAAAGAAGCGTCATCTCTAAACAAATAAGTGGTACACCTCACACGATCCGCATCTCCCATATCAAGGTATCGAAAGTGTACCTCGAGTGAACGGATCCAACTTTCAGCAGCAAAAGGATCGGTAGTGCCAGAAAATTCCTTCGGCCCTAGCCTCCGGAACTGGTCATATATATCATGCTGTGGCCTAGGTGGCTGCTGTAGCTGCTGCTGCTGCATCTGCTGTAACTGCTACTACTGTAACTGCTGCTCGAAAAGTCGAGCCATCCCCTACAAAGCACGAGTCCCAGCATCCCCTGGTGGTGGTGGTGGTGGAGGTCCGTTTCCTTGATGATTCACATTGTTCTCTGCTTGGTTTCCATTAACGGGGGCACGTCTAGGAGGCATTTTATCTGAATGTTTTTCAAATTCTAACGTAACCAATATGCATTTAAATGTAAGTTCACTAATCATGTGACATATCCTAACTTAATTTACATTTTAAGCATGAAAAGCAATAATACTCAAAAATAATAAACATGTAACGTAAACACCTTATTCATGACATAATGCAGATAACGTCATATAATCATATAAAGCATGTATACTTACAATTTGAGGCTTGACGACTGATCATTCCGGCGCTGATGGTGGCGCAACTCTTTACAGGACCTTTGCTTTGATACCAACTGAAACGTCCTGCCCTTTTTAATTCTTTAAAAGTACTAGAAAATTTTTTTTTTTTCTAAATTTCGTTCTTCCCATGAAAATATTTTTATAAAATATTTTACCCTTTAAAATTAAACATCAATGAAATAGTCATAGAAATGAAATCGTCAATTTGTTTTACCAAACCTAAAAAAACCATAATTTGAAAAGAATAACACATACTAAACCTCTCAAAAATCTTTCAAAAAGCATAAATAACTAGTCTTAAAATCTTTAATTATAAATCATGATTCATAAGTCATAAGTGCAGAAATAAGTAGAAGCGCTGGTCCTCAGGTTGTGTGCACCTTCAGTCCAGTCAGTTCATCCATCAAGACCTCCCTCAAACTCACCTGCATCCATCACACCTAGTGAGTCTAAAGACTCCACACACCATAATCTTTATAACAAATAATACATATAAAACCACATGCAACAGTGAAAATACTTTTAGGTAAAAATAACATTTCATGACATGCATAAATAAATCTTACTCTTTTTCATTTTTCCTTATCATGACCTAAAAACATTTTAACATGATCATAAACATTTTCCTTTTCCCTTTATCCTTTGTTGAATTCAGATCGTTAATTGTGACTTTCCTGATCATGATTATAAGAGTCGATGGATCCATCTACATGTAACCACAGTACTGGGCGGCAGGGACATCAGCAACACTCTCACCGGTCAACTGAGCCTTGGCCTATCATGATTCGAATAGAAATACGATCATCAGGGTTCTCTCTGGGCCTTTTCTCATAAATGGGCTCCTTCTGGGGCCTTTTTCCCTCACGACATTCTCATTCTTACCGTTACCACATAACCGTTACCACATATTCGCAATGATGGAAACACGATCGTCGGGCTCCCACTGGGACCATAACCCTCACGATATCCTCACCATTAACGAATTAGTCACAATCAATTCACTTCCTTCAACATTTTTCATGCTCATTACTTTAGAAAAATCATGAATAGCCTTTACATTTTTTTTTCCTTTTTGAAACCAAGCATGCAACATGTATTTTTAAATGTCTTCCTTAAATCATAAAAATCCCATGGACATTTAAAAATCATAATTAAATCAAGAACATCTCATATAAATTTAAAAATAACCATAATATGATAAAAATAGCATTTAGGGCACTGCCATGACGATTACTAATTTCTAGGTGTAAAAAGACCGTTTTACCCCTAGACGTAAAATTTCTCGAATTTGACTTTTTCTTAAATTCATTGACTCTAACATGTCCCTAATAATTATTTAAGCCTAAATTAATTTTCACATAATTTTATTTAACTTAAATATTAGACTTTTCTATTTATCATTAATTAATAGTTTTGACGGTGTTTTAATCCCGAAAAATCCCAAACTTTAATATAAAATTCCTACATTCTAAATTTAGTCTTTTTATATTATTTTAGCCCTTATGGACCACGACTCGACCCCCGTGAGCCGTTTTCCAATTTTTCTTATTTCTAAAAACCCTAATTGACACATAATTTTCACTCCCGAGCCAACTCTCGATTTTCACGAGTTACCCCAAACAATGTCAAACCAAACTTGCCCAACCCCCAAAACTAGACTACTGTACCCTTAAACCACTAAGATACCCATCCAAACCACAAAAACGAGACACCCCAAGACCCCCTCATTCTGGCCGAGACTCCTAGTGGTGATAGGACTCTACAATTTGCGTCCCAACCCCTGAACCAACGAGCCCAGCCCTTGCACCACCCCCCGTGTACCCTCCTAGGACTCTAGTGCATCAACTTGACCCGGCCCTTGAGCCCCAGACCGAGCCCCCAAGCCCCTGGAAGCAGCGCAACTCCCTGCACGAAATCTCGGGTAGAGTCCTAGCATGGCTAGGACTCTTTCCCTAGCCCTTGGTTCGAGTCCTAGCTTGGATAGGACTCTCGCCCTAACCCTTGACAGTCCCTGGACGAGCCCTGACCCAAGCCAAGACCCTGCCAGCCCCTCCCTCGTGAACCCGATCACCCCCAAGCTCATGACAACGATTTACGATTTTAAGGAGAGTTGCTTGAGGTGCAGCGATTTAGGTGAGTTTAGGGTCTTTCAAATTCGTGTAAAAACTCCTCTGGATCATGTCCTATCATCATTGCAATCCCTTACAATATAAAACATGAATTTAAATCAAAGAACTTTACAACTTGTGCATGCCATAAATCCTAAAATTCAGAAAATAAATTCATGCTCTTCATGCACACATTAATTAAAACCATATTATGATATGATGGATGAGAAAAGGAAGATTAAGGCGTGCCTTTGCGTTATATACGCTCGAATATCCGTTGACGACGAAGAACGGGACGCGAAACATTGGCTTGAATCCTTGGAACCTTCGAATTCCTTCAAGCTTTGTGTAGTGCCTTGTGTGTTGTGTTGTGTGAGGGGTGCGGAGTGTTTTTCTGATTTTAAAAGAGGTGTGGCCGATTCCTTGAAGTGCTAGGAGTGAAGAATTGTAGGGTTTAAGGGAACTTAATCATGTATTATATACTAATTAACTACTAAATAGGCTTTGGCCTATTAAGCCAATTAAATTAAGCCCATTAGTCCAATTAGGACATAATTAAAATATTAACAAAGTTTTTATTTTATTAAATATTTGAATTTATTAGCCGGTTTGCCAAAAAAACTCGCATTTTGGTTGAAAAACCAACACCGATAAAGTTTACGTCCCGGCGTATAAAATCACCTCAAAACCCCTTTATTTTTTTTTAAATACTAAAAAGCATCGACCATCTTTTAAATAATTAAAAATAATTATTTAATAAAAACATTTTACATTTATCCGTCCCCGGTCCCCGTTCCTCGATCGTCGCTTGAATATTCCTTAAAAATACTATTTTATGCATGATGACAATTAAAACATCTCAAATAACAGATAAACAAGTATGTCTTATAATTAATTAAGCCATTAAAATAATTAATTACTCATTTTCCATTATTTCCTAGATTCGCATGCAGTTGGATTACGTCGTCTTAATTTTGGATCTTACAGCTAGCATATAGAGTCTCAATGTTGTCCCGGGTCATAAGGATTAATGGTGTACAACCATAAACTAGGATATTTCCACTCGATAAGTGAGAACCACTTGGAAAGTCCTATATGGAGGGTTGTTCAGTGCACTCTACCAGGAGCACCTATCTACATGCTCGGACATCATAATGTCCCCTACCAATATAACATGGTGCTCACATCGCAGATACTAGTCTCAAACAGTATTCCAAATATGAGTTTCATGATACTTATCATATGAGCATCTCATATTCTTTCTATTATTTGTATAGTCAAGGACTTTATGTAGAACCCATAACGTAGACTACGTATAAGCCATGCATAATTTCTAGTATTTAAATTAAAATGATTTTATTGCATGAGTAGTTAAATTCTTTTCCTTAAATTTATTTATTTTACGTAGTAGTTTAATTGTCACCTTTTCAGTTAAATAAGTGAGGCCGGACTGGAGATGGAGTATTGAGATAAGTTAATAAAGACTTATTTAAGAAGTTGTAATTTAGCATGTTAGTAAATATAATTTAAAAAGTTGGCATGCATGCAAATTATTAAATTTCTTTGGTATTTTATTAAATTGTTTTAAAGCATTAAATGCATGTTTATTTCATTAAAATATGTTTATTTATTTTTATGCATTTTATGCGTAATTCATGCATGGTAGAATTTATTCCATAAATTTTAGAAATTCATGCATTAGGCTTTTCTAAGTGCATTTCACGCTCGAACGAGGAGCGTAGATCAGAGAATTTTCAGGAAAATTATTTTTATTACACGATTTGTTTTTATAAATTAATTTAAAATATATTTAAGTGTAATTTTCAAAAATGGGAATTTTGGATATTTTTATCCGCATGATTTTAATTTTTAACGGTACGCTAATTTTATCGAGTCAGGGGACTTTTTAAGGTTTTAGCTAATATTTTCAAATCCTTTTCAACACGATATATTTTTCGAGAGTGCGTTTGGATTTAATGGGCCTACTTTTAAGCTTCTTGGGCTTAAAATCATTTTTTTCTTTTAATTAGTAACTTAAGGTTCATTAGCTAATTGTTAACTATTTAATTACTACTTAATTAACCCTAAACCTATCATTCCCCACCCCACCAACCGACACCCCTCATTTTCAGAACCATTCCCCTCGGTTTTCGAGGCAGGAAATTCAAGAAAGCTTCGGCTACCATTTTCTTGCAAAGAGAAATTCCTCCGGCCATCGTTCTTCGATATCCTCACGTATATACATCATCAGGGCACGCATTGTACTCTCGTTTTTGCATCTCATACACCATATACATGCTGTTGTGTGACTAATCTGTAGTAAAGTCTCGATCCCACCAAGAATATGAAAGATTTTCGGTTTTGTTCATATGCTGCTTTTTCTTTCATTGAAACTTACGTTTTTCTGTAATTGGTGCAAGGGGCTGCGATCCTTGTGTGGTTAGGGACTACTAGTGTGTCGAGATGTTTGGCTTGGGGTTTAGTTTGGTGGTTGGACGCTGCTGGGGAGAGGCCGAGTCGAAGGTTTTGGTGAGGGGGCCTCGGTTAGTGCACTTAGGGAGGTAGGGGTGGAGTCGATGGCTCGAAGGCCGATCCGGGGTCTGAACCAGATTATATAAGATTTGAACCGTGGCTGTGGAAAGGTTAAGGCTGCTGGTACACCCATGGTATGGTTCAGTCGCGTGAAGGAGCATGAACCGTGGGTGGCTCATTTTGGGTTGGAGCGATCATGAGAAGAAGGGGTGGTGCATGGAAGTGTAAGTGTGGGTTATTTGGGTCTAGGGGAGCCTAGATTAGTCATGGTATGATTGGTTGAGGGCTGGTGGCGGTGGAGGGGAGGTGAGCACGTAACTTTAGAGGAGAAGTAAGGTGGACGTGTCATGTGGTGAGGGTTGAGTTGCTGGATTTTTCCAGCAACTGTCCAAGGAAATTAAAACGTTTAAAATCTGGGTTTTTAGGATTTTTAGAGTCTTTTAAGTGTTTTTGAGGTATGGTGAAAAGTTGGGAAAAAGTTGATTAAGTTTCGAGTCGATTCGGGTTAAAACCGGGACCTCGGCCCGAGTTTTAAAAACGAATCGTTCAAGTTCTGATTTTGGCTCGAGTTTACGTCTAGAAATACTTTTTAAAAAAATTATTTGGGACATTTTAAGCAGTTTGGTAAGCTTCGGGTCAATTTTAGAGGTCCAGGGGTGAAACGACAATTTTTGGGTTTATAGGGGCAACATGGTCATTTTGCCCCCGGGGTGAGATTTTAGTCCTAGCAGCGCCCTGAGCACAAATCATAATATTTTTAAATGTTCATGCATCACATTTGCAATTTTTATGCAATTATAATAATTATGGTGCATGCTTGGTTTAAAGGAATTAAGAGAGAAAAGTAAGAACGTGAAGAGCACTCCGTCTCCGCCGCGCCGCGTCGTTATTTCGTTTGTTTTCTGTCAAAACAAACCAAGGCATGTTTATATCTTTTTTCACTCTTCAATCAAGCCATATAGGTATTTTTAAATATCGCAAGTACATGATTTTAATGCAAGAAGATCGAAATTGTTCATATTTAATGATGTTATTTATTTATATTACGTGCAAAAATATTAATTTTGAGATTTATACGATATTGCTTGTGGTCACTCTACTATCATGATTAAATCCGGTCGTCAGTTACCGATCAGTTCAGTTGTTTCACCCAGTATACTGTGGCAGGAGTCTGATCAGACGTACATTATTAAACCCGGTCGCCAGTTACCGGTCCGGTCGTCAGTTACCGGTCAGTTCAGTTTCATTCCGGTCGCCAGTTACCGGTCAGCTCAGTTCAGGGACCACTTGCGTAGACCATAATCTCACCAGAAAATTATTACAAGTTATTTCATTACAGGGCTCCAAGGAGCAAACATTTTCACTATGATATTTTCAGTTCATTTATGCACGTACTATAATTACCATTGAAAGGATATTTTACGTTACACCTCATTACAGGAAATTTTCACTTGCATGCGACTTTATTAATTATTTACTTGTTATTTACGATATATGCATGCTGAGTCTTTAGACTCACTAGACTTGATTGTTGTAAGTACTGATGATGTCGGGACCGAGGGCGGGGATCAGTGAGCCAGCTCGAGTCGGCAGTAGTGGGACCCGAAGACCTCACTTTTCAGCATTTATTATTGTTATCGCTCAAATTTTTTTTTTTACCTACCGTTGGATAAATTGGTTTACAGTTATTTTTACAACATTAATTTCTTCCACTGCTATTTTTAAACATGATACATTATTTGACAGTTTATTTTATGAACTGAATATTTCATTTAGTTTAAAAGAAAATTTTTAATTTTTCCGCAAATTTTCAAGTAAGGATTTCTAGGCCTCTACAGCTGGTATCAGAGCAATGGTTCTGTATAGGGTTGCACTACTACTGACCTCGATAAGCTCACGAAGTCACGTCTTCGGTTTGTAAGTTTTACATTTACGTATTTTATTTAAAGCATGAATTATTTAACAGCATGTTTTCATGAATTATTTTACGTCCTGATTTTTATTGTGCAGTATTTAAATTTAAATTAAATTATGGAATTATGCATGTTAGTTACGTATGGGTTACGTATAGAACAGTATGGCCCCTAGATGCATCCTCGAGCGTACGAGAGAGGATGAGCCTCGCCAGGAGGACCGAGATGAGCAGAGGCAGGAGAGGTACGGACCTCCACCCCCTCCTCCAGATATGAATGCCCAGATGCTAGCTGGGATGACTCAGTTCTTCGCACAGTTTGCGGGGAACCATGCTGTGGTAACCAGGCCGACAGGGCCCGAGGCTGTCTATGAGAGATTCATGAAGATGCGTCCGAAAGAGTTTTCAGGGACGTCAGACCCCATGATCGCCGAGGGCTGGATCAAGTCCCTCGAGGTTATTTTCGAGTTTATGGAGCTTGGGGATGCAGATCGAGTTCGTTGTGCCTCTTATCTGTTCGGAGGAGATGCCCGCTTATGGTGGGAAGGAGCTTCAGTAGCCCTGAACTTGGCTACACTGTCTTGGGTGCGCTTCACGGAGGTATTCTACTCCAAATATTTCACGGAGGAAGTACGCACCAGGTTGACCACTGAGTTCGTGAGCCTGAGACAGGGAGATATGACTGTTACGGAGTTCATCCGTAAGTTTGAAAGGGGTTGTCATTTTGTGCCCCTGATCGCGAATGATGCTAGAGCCAAGTTGATGCATTTCTTGGTGGGACTACGGCCGATCTTGCGCCGGGATGTTAGGGTGCCTGACCCTACTTCTTATGAGACCACTGTCTCCAAAGCCTTAGCCGCAGAGCAGGATCAGCGTGATATTGAGAGAGATCGCTTGGGGAAGCGACCAGTTCAGGTACCACACCGCCCTCCTCCTCAACAGCATCAGCAGCAGAAAAAGAGACCTGTTCACGGGCCGCCTAGAAACAGAGGTCAGCAGCAGCGGGGCCACCCAGCCCCGAGGACTTTTGAGCGCTCAGTTTGCCCTAAGTGCTCACGTCGCCATCCGGGAGCATGCATGTTTGGCTCAGGAAAGTGTTATAATTGTGGTAGTCCAGACCACATATTTCTGCAGTGCCCTCAGAGGAATCCGCCTACTCAAGGCAGAGTGTTTGCTCTCCATGCTGCGGAGACAAATCCCGATACCATGCTGATGACAGGTACCTTACAGCTTTAAAGTTTACATTTGCATTCCAATGTTTTGGGGATCGGGATTAAGATTTTGAACTTAGAATTGCGATAGGATTGCATGCTCTACTCGGTATTATTTTCGGGATGTAGTTAGGAGAACTCTGGCCTTTGCATGTCTATAAGTTAATTCTTGTGATTATTGTGTTCAACTTAGAGTTCCGATCTTTCAGGGAGAATTTTTATATCTGGTTCCGCTACGAAGGCTCACTCATTTATTTCGGAGGATTTTGCTAATTTCCTCAAGGTCAAGACAGTTGGGCTAGATGTCGCCTATTCAGTAGTATTGCCGTCGGGCGAGGAGATGATAGCTACCAATGTGGTCCGAGACATAGACCTTGAGCTGCATGGAAATCTTGTATATGCTGATCTTATAGTGTTGCCAATGCCAGAGTTTGACATCATCCTAGGGATGGACTGGCTATTGCGGAACAGAGTTTTGATTGACTTCTAGCGGAGATCTGTTCTAGTCCGACCGCCGGGAATGACGCAGTTCTTATTCTAGCCGGAAAAGTACTTTCCTTTACCGCGCATTATACCTTATGTTCAGGCTAGGAAGCTCATGCATAGAGGGTGTCGGGCTTTTTAGCAACTTTTATATTTGTCCCCGAGGCACCCAGTCAGTCAACCGCAGATGTTCCGATCGTCAGATATTTTCTGGACGTTTTTCCGGAAGACGTCTCTGGTATACCACCCGAGCGAGAGGTGGAGTTTTCTATTGAGCTTATGCCAGGTACGGTTCCGATCTCCAAAGCACCGTACCGACTAGCACCGACAGAGATGATAGAGCTTAAGAAGCAGATTCAGGAACTTCTTGACAAAGAGTTCATTCGCCCTAGTTTTTCTCCATGGGGCGCGCCAGTTTTGTTTGTGAAGAAGAAGGATGGCTCTATGAGACTTTGTATTGATTACCGGGAGTTGAACAGGGTTACAGTGAAGAATAAGTACCCACTTCCAAGGATTGAAGATCTATTTGATCAGTTGCAGGGAGTTTCGGTATTCTCCAAGATTGATCTGCGTTCTGGCTATCACCAGTTGAGGGTGAGAGATGCTGATGTTTCCAAGACTGCCTTCAGGACTCGTTATGGCCACTATGAGTTCCTTGTGATGCCGTTCGGTTTGACGAATGCGCCAACGATCTTCATGGATCTCATGAATCGCGTATTTCAGCCGTATCTTGACCAGTTTGTGATAGTATTCATAGACGACATTCTCGTCTACTCCAAGAATCAAGAGGATCACAGCAGACATCTGACCACAGTGTTGCAGACCTTGCAGAAGCACAAGTTATTCGCAAAGTTCAGTAAATGCGAATTCTGGTTAGAGAAGGTGGCGTTCTTAGGCCACATTGTTTCTAGCAGTGGCATTGAGGTGGACCCAGCGAAAGTTGCAGCAGTCAGAGATTGGGTTGTGCCTCAGAATGCATCCGAGATCCGCATTTTTCTTGGGCTAGTAGGATATTATAGGAAATTTATTAAGGGATTCTCCTCTATTGCCGTTCCACTCACATCATTGACCAAGATGAATGCTAAATTTGTATGGAGCGAGGAGTGTCAGAAGAGCTTCGATACTTTGAAACAAGCTCTTATCTCAGCACCAGTTTTGGCCATGCCGTCGGGGCCCGGTGAGTTTGTCTTGTACACCGATGCTTCGAAGCTCGGTCTTGGCGCAGTATTGATGCAGCGTGGGAAGGTCATAGCGTATGCTTCTCGACAGTTGAAGACTCATGAGAAGAACTACCCTACTCATGATTTAGAGTTGGCCGCCGTAGTTTTTGCCTTGAAGATTTGGAGGCACTATCTGTATGGGGAGAAGTGTCAGATCTTTACCGACCACAAGAGCCTCAAGTATTTCTTTACGCAGAAGGAGCTGAACATGCGTCAGAGGTGTTGGTTGGAGCTTGTGAAGGATTATGATTGTGACATTAGCTACTACCCGGGTAAGGCTAATGTAGTTGCGGATGCATTGAGCAGAAAAGTTGCAGTGATGGCTCATTTGACGATTCAGAGACCTCTTCAGATTGAGATGCAGAGGTTTGATCTAGAGTCATATTCTCGAGGTAGAGTTCCTCGTCTATCTACCTTGACTATCCAGTCTTCGCTCATTGACCGTATTCGCAGTAGTCAGCCAGCAGATGAGCAGTTGGCAAAGTGGAAGCAGAGAGATGAGGCCAAGGGCAGTGTTTTGTATTCAGTTAGTGATGGTATTGTGAGATACCGAGACAGGATATGGGTTCCTAGCAGTGATTCTATCCGAGCAGATATTCTATCAGAAGCCCATATGTCGCCGTACTCTATTCATCCAGGGAGTACGAAGATGTACAAGGATCTGCAGTTATTGTATTGGTGGCCAGGAATGAAGAAGGACATCAGACGGTTTGTATCCGAGTGTCTGACTTGCCAGTTAGTGAAGGCGGAGCATCAGAGACCAGCAGGTTTGCTCAAGCCTCTTCCCATTCCCGAGTGGAAGTGGGAGAATGTTACCATGGACTTTGTGACCGGTTTGCCGAAGTCAGTCAGAGGATCAAATGCCATCTGGGTGATTGTAGATCGTCTTACCAAATCAGCGCACTTCTTGCCTATCAAGACGACTTTCACCATGGTTCAGTATGCAGAGTTGTATATCCGGGAGATAGTCCGACTTCATGGTATTCCAGTTTCTATCGTATCTGACAGAGATCCCAGATTCACTTCCTCGTTTTGGAAGAGTTTGCCTTCGACTATGGGGACGAAGTTACTCTTTAGCACAGCTTTTCATCCGCAGACAGATGGGCAATCAGAGCGAGTCATTCAGATTTTTGAGGATCTTCTCCGTGCTTGCGTTCTTGATTTCTCTGGGAGTTGGGAGTCGAACTTGCCATTAGTGGAGTTCACCTATAACAACAGCTTTCAGTCGTCTATAGGTATGGCTCCGTACGAAGCACTGTATGGCCGTAAGTGCAGATCTCCTGTTCATTGGGATGAAGTAGGAGAGAGAGCCGAGTTGTGTCCAGAGATTATTCAGCAGACTGTTGATGTAGTAGCCCGGAGCCGTGATAGAATGAGGACTGCTCAGAGTCGACAGAAGAGCTATGCAGATCAAAGAAGGAGAGAGTTAGAGTTCGCAGTCGGCGTCCATGTCTTTGTGAAGGTGGCACCTATGAAGGGTGTCATGAGATTTGGGAAAAAAAGGAAGCTTAGTCCGAGATTTATTGGACCATTTGAGATCCTTGACAGAGTTGGGACGCTAGCTTATCGTGTTGCTCTTCCGCCGAATCTGGCCGAAGTACACAATGTGTTCCACGTCTCTATGCTGAGGAAGTATACGGCGAATCCTTCGCATGTCTTGAACTTTGAGCCGTTGCAGCTTACTCCGAACTTATCTTATGAGGAGAGACTAGTGCAGATCTTAGACAGACAAGAAAAGAAGCTTCGAAACAAGCTGGTTAAGCGAGTGAAAGTCAAATGGCTCACCATTCAGAGGAGGAAGCTACGTGGGAGTCCGAGCCAGAGATGAGGAGTCGGTACCCCGAGTTATTCGGTGAGTTTTAATTTCGAGGACGAAATTTCTTTTAAGGGGGGAGGGTTGTAGAACTCGTAACGTAGACTACGTATAAGCCATGCATAATTTCTAGTATTTAAATTAAAATAATTTTATTGCATGAGTATTTAAATTCTTTTCCTTAAATTTATTTATTTTACGTAGTAGTTTAATTGTCACCTTTTCAGTTAAATAAGTGAGGCCGGACTGGAGATGGAGTATTGAGATAAGTTAATAAAGACTTATTTAAGAAGTTGTAATTTAGCATGTTAGTAAATATAATTTAAAAATTTGGCATGCATGCAAATTATTAAATTTCTTTGGTATTTTATTAAATTGTTTTAAAGCATTAAATGCATGTTTATTTCATTAAAATATGTTTAATTATTTTTATGCATTTTATGCATAATTCATGCATGGTAGAATTTATTCCATAAATTTTAGAAATTCATGCATTAGGCTTTTCTAAGTGCATTTCACGCTCGAACGAGGAGCGTAGATCAGAGAATTTTCAGGAAAATTATTTTTATTACACGATTTGTTTTTATAAATTAATTTAAAATATTTTTAAGTGTAATTTTCAAAAATGGGAATTTTGGATATTTTTACCCGCATGATTTTAATTTTTAACAGTACGCTAATTTTATCGAGTCAGGGGACTTTTTAAGGTTTTGGCTAATATTTTCAAATCCTTTTCAACACGATATATTTTCTGAAAGTGCGTTTGGATTTAATGGGCCTACTTTTAAGCTTCTTGGGCTTAAAATCATTTTTTTCTTTTAATTAGTAACTTAGGGCTCATTAGCTAATTGTTAACTATTTAATTACTACTTAATTAACCCTAAACCTATCATTCCCCACCCCACCAACCGACACCCCTCATTTTCAGAACCATTCCCCCCGGTTTTCACAGCAGGAAATTCAAGAAAGCTTCGGCTACCATTTTCTTGCAAAGAGAAATTCCTCCGGTCATCGTTCTTCGATATCCTCCCGTATATACATCATCAGGGCACGCATTGTACTCTCGTTTTTGCATCTCATACACCATATACATGCTGTTGTGTGACTAATCTGTAGTAAAGTCTCGATCCCACCAAGAATATGAAAGATTTTCGGTTTTGTTCATATGCTGCTTTTTCTTTCATTGAAACTTACGTTTTTCTGTAATTGGTGCAAGGGGCTGCGATCCTTGTGTGGTTAGGGACTACTAGTGTGTCGAGATGTTTGGCTTGGGGTTTAGTTTGGTGGTTGGACGCTGCTGGGGAGAGGCCGAGTCGAAGGTTTTGGTGAGGGGGCCTCGGTTAGTGCACTTAGGGAGGTAGGGGTGGAGTCGATGGCTCGAAGGCCGATCCGGGGTCTGAACCAGATTATATAAGATTTGAACCGTGGCTGTGGAAAGGTTAAGGCTGCTGGTACACCCATGGTATGGTTCAGTCGCGTGAAGGAGCATGAACCGTGGGTGGCTCATTTTGGGTTGGAGCGATCATGAGAAGAAGGGGTGGTGCATGGAAGTGTAAGTGTGGGTTATTTGGGTCTAGGGGAGCCTAGATTAGTCATGGTATGATTGGTTGAGGGCTGGTGGCGGTGGAGGGGAGGTGAGCACGTAACTTTAGAGGAGAAGTAAGGTGGACGTGTCGTGTGGTGAGGGTTGAGTTGCTGGATTTTTCCAGCAACTGTCCAAGGAAATTCAAACATTTAAAATCTGGGTTTTTAGGATTTTTAGAGTCTTTTAAGTGTTTTTGAGGTATGGTGAAAAGTTGGGAAAAAGTTGATTAAGTTTCGAGTCGATTCGGGTTAAAACCGGGACCCCGGCCCGAGTTTAAAAATGAATCGTTCAAGTTCTGATTTTGGCTCGAGTTTATGTCTAGGAATACTTTTAAAAAAAATTATTTGGGACGTTTTAAGGAGTTTGGTAAGCTTCGGGTCAATTTTAGAGGTCCAGGGGTGAAACGACAATTTTTGGGTTTATATGGGCAAAATGGTCATTTTGCACCCGGGGTGAGATTTTAGTCCTAGCAGCGCCCTGAGCACAAATCATAATATTTTTAAATGTTCATGCATCACATTTGCGATTTTTATGCTATTATAATAATTATGGTGCATGCTTGATTTAAAGGAATTAAGAGAGAAAAGTAAGAACGTGAAGAACACTCCGTCTCTGCCGCACCGCATCGTTATTTCATTTGTTTTCTGTCAAAACAAACCAAGGCATGTTTATATCTTCTTTCACTCTTCAATCAAGCTATATAGGTATTTTTAAATATCGCAAGTACATGATTTTAATGCAAGAAGATCGAAATTGTTCATATTTAATGATGTTATTTATTTATATTACGTGCAAAAATATTAATTTTGAGATTTATACGATATTGCTTGTGGTCACTCTACTATCGTGATTAAATCCGGTCGCCAGTTACCGGTCCGGTCGTCAATTACCGGTCAGTTCAGTTGTTTCACCCAGTATACTGTGGCAGGAGTCTGATCAGACGTACATTATTAAACCCGGTCGCCAGTTACCGGTCCGGTCATCAGTTACCGGTCAGTTCACTTTCATTCCGGTCGCCAGTTACCGGTCAGCTCAGTTCAGGGACCACTTGCGTAGACCATAATCTCACCAGAAAATTATTACAAGTTATTTCATTACAAGGCTCCAAGGAGCAAACATTTTCACTATGATATTTTCAGTTCATTTATGCACGTACTATAATTACCATTGAAAGGATATTTTACGTTACACCTCATTACAGGAAATTTTCACTTGCATGCGACTTTATTAATTATTTACTTGTTATTTACGATATATGCATGCTGAGTCTTTAGACTCACTAGACTTGATTGTTGTAGGTACTGATGATGTCGGGACCGAGGGCGGGGATCAGTGAGCCAGCTCGAGTCGACAGTAGTGGGACCCGAGGACCTCACTTTTCAGCATTTATTATTGTTATCGCTCAAATTTTTTTTTTTTACCTACCGTTGGATAAATTGGTTTACAGTTATTTTTACAACATTAATTTCTTCCGCTGCTATTTTTAAACATGATACATTATTTAACAGTTTATTTTATGAACTGAATATTTCATTTAGTTTAAAAGAAAATTTTTAATTTTTCCGCAAATTTTCAAGTAAGGATTTTTAATTTTTCCGCAAATTTTCAAGTAAGGATTTCGATGACCTATTCTTGCTACATACTTTTTGTAAGGTCCAAGAATTTAATTCACGTAACCTGAATACATGCAATCTAGGGATTTATTTAACTATGGATTTAATTATTTTTATGCATTTTATGCATGGTTATTGCATGGTAGAATTTATTTCATGAAATTTTAAAAGTTCATGCATTAGGGTTTCTTGATTTATTTCGAGCCCGAACGAGGAACGGAGACCTGAGAAATATCAGGAAAATTATTTTTATTACATGATTAATTTTTATTAATTAATATAAGATATTTTAAATGTGTTTTTCAAGAAATAGGCTTTGTTGAATATTTTTACCCGCCAGAGCATTTTTTTCAGCGGTACGTAAATTTTATCAAATCGGGAGACTTTTTGAGGGTTCGGCTAGTATTTTCAAAAACGTACCTAAACGAAATATTTTTCGTGATTGTGTTTGGACTTAATGGATCTAATTTTAAGCTTATTGGGCCTAAAATTTTTTTAAAAATTTTTAAATGATATGTAGGGTCCTTTACCTATTAATTAACTACTTAATTATTACCTAGACTCCATTAAACCTAAATACTCCTCCACCAGCCGACACTCCCCTCCCCACCATCTTTTTCTCTCGTTTTCAGATTCATTCCCTCGGCTTCAGCAAGAACTTCCCCCAGGAAAGCTTCGGTCGAGCTTATCTCCAAAGAAAATAATCATCCCGGCACTCGTTCTTCGATCTCCTCGGGTATAATACATAAAGGCACGCCATGTGTTGGATCTCGGTTTTCTACGCGCCCAAACGCAGCGGAAGTTTAAAATTTTTATTTTATTTTGAAAAACAAAAAAAATATTTGGACACTCGTATGGTTTTCAAAACATTCATAGGATGTTAGAAATTATACCTTTGTGAATTAAATCACTTGGCTCCAACTAATCCGGTATGAACGGATTAGCTCTTGATGAATCCCTACGAACTTTCTTCGATTCTTCTAATTAGGTCCACGACTAGAAGATTTGTTCCTCCTCCAAATAGTACTAGAATATTTGGAAGAAGTTTCAACGTTGGAGATTAAAATCGAGAGACGGCTCAACTCTTTTTCTTGAAAAATTGGCCCAAAAATTTGGAGGAGGTTTGATGTGATTCACGTGAATCACTCTTTCAATCATAGTGGAGGCTAGGTTTTTGACTCCTCAAAACTTATTTATAATAAAGCCACAAGCTCATTATATAATTAACATTAATGGGCTTGATTTAATTAATTGGACTAGTCCAACTAGTTTAATTAATTAATCAAGGTCCATTAAAACTTTAATTATTTAGTATGTTGGACTTGTACTCCTACAAGCCCATTAAACATACTTTCCACTATATTTAATTTATTATTTAATAAACTCAACCTTTGAGCTTAATAAATTAAATACATTATAAATTCAACATTTGAATTTAATATTTAAATTATAAATTCAACTCCTTGAATTTTATCACCTCCAAAATTTAATATTTAATAAACCCAACTTTTGAGTTTAATAAATTAAATTAACAAATTTTATAAATTCAACTCCTTGAATTTATTCTCTCCAAATTTCATAAATTCAACTTCTTGAATTTACTATCTCATAAATTCAACTACTTGAATTTATTTTCTCAAAATTTAATTATCATAAATTCAACTCCTTGAATTTACTATATCATAATATAAATTCAACT
>NC_133319.1:8138582-8148920 GCF_012295235.1 Primulina huaijiensis | reverse complement strand
CATTTGGTTGAATCAGTATCAGATATTGCTTCTTTGAAATCCATTGGATCACATCCAACACAAGACTCATCATGGTCTTGTTCATGAAGAAGTGTATATCTTGCAGGTGGTCTAATAATCCTATCAGACCTTCTAGGAGTTTGTACTTCAACTACTGGTTGTTGGGAAATGGGTTCAACTTCTATAGTTGAGGGAGCATCTTGAATTTCTTCAAGTTCTATCATCTTGCCTTTTCTATCTAATATAAATTCCTTTTTCAAAAAGGTGGTATTCCTTGAAACAAACACTTTTTGTTTCATTAGGGTGATAGAAATAATATCCAACAGAATTCTTTGGATATCCTACAAAATAGCACAAAGTGGATCTACTATCCAATTTGTCTCCCACTGTCTGCTTCACGTAAGCAGGACATCCCCATATTCTCATGTAAGAATACTTGGGAGTTTTTCCCATCCATATCTCATATGGTGTTTTATCCACTGCTTTAGTATGAACATTATTCAACAATATTGCCGCAGTTTCAAGCGCAAAGCCCCAAAACGATGTAGGCAATTCAGTGAATCCCATCATGGATCGAACCATGTCCAACAAGGTTCGCTTACGACGTTCAGAAACACCATTCAATTGTGGTGTTGCTGGTGGAATCCACTGTGAGAGAATCTCATTCTCTTTTAGATAACCCAAAATTTCAGCACTCAAGTATTCTCCACCTCGATCAGATCGAAGTATATTAATACTTCTTTCTAGCTGTTTTTCTACTTCAGATCTGAATTCTTTGAACCGTTCAAATGCTTCAGATTTGTGTTTCATCAAATAAACATACCAATACCTCGAATGGTCATCGGTAAAGGTAATGAAGTAGGATTGCCCATATTTTGTGCTAACACTTAGCGGGCCACAAATGTCTATGTGGATCAAATCCACAAGACCATGCGCATGTTCCATGTTTCCATCGAATGGAGTCTTAGTCATTTTTCCCTTTAGACAGGACTCACAAGCAGGTAGAGAATTTATATCAGACAAGTCAAACATGCCTTCTCCCACTAGCTCGTGCATCCTCTTTTTGGAAATATGACCTAGTCTAGCGTGCCATATTTGTGCGAGATTTGGATCATCTAATTTTCTTTTGTTTGTTGAAGAAATCCTGTTTACTTTGGACATTCACTTATCATTTCCAAAACATTTTTGGCCCAGATAATTTCTTATGTCCATTCTTCTTGCAGTGAAACAAATATGTTCTAACTTATCGGGCTTTGTGTACCCTTTAAGTGTCCTTCGGAGTTTGCCTCTTATTGGGTCTTTCTTGTGAGGGGCAGAACATTTCTTTCCCTTACATTGCGGGCCACTTTGTTCATGACAACAAGCCCAACTAGGAAACAGCATTTTCCTATTTTATGATGACTTCATAAGTCATAAGCATGTTGAATAGCTCTTCAAGGCTATCATCAATCTTATTCAAATTGAAGTTCAACATAAACCCGTCAAATGAGAAAGAGAATGACAACAAATTGATCTAGTAACTCGTTAGGAATCACATATTCCAGGCCCACCATATTTTCAATAAGTCCAGTCATACGTACACCACGCTCATGGGCCAAAGCCCCATCTTGCATACGTGTAGTCATGAGCTCCTTGAAAGTGGTGTGCATCATTGTATGAGTTTCATGAACCATGCAACTCTTGCACGTGTATTCGAATGTCAGCAGCATTCAACATTTCCTCAAATTGTCCCTACAGTTCATTTGACATAGAAGCGAGTACATTACACTTTAGCTTGCACACTATGGTCCCACCATCTTGCATGCATTGTCAGTTCAGCAAGACTGACATTAGTGTGTATGTCATTTTCTCCGAATTTAGAACAATTTTTCCAACCAGTCTTGAAAATTAGATTCGGTTAGCCTTTTAATAACAAAAATGGATTACGTGACGAAATCGAAAATATACTGATATGGAAACAGAATAATGGTTGTTGATTATTTTAAAATAATTTTAAGATATAAAATATGGATTTTTATTTTATAAATCACCTCCCACTATTTTGACATTTCCACCACCCTCTGATGAAAAAGAGAAATCGTATTTCCCTAGTGGGCACGTAGAGTCCAATTAGCCAATTATAATCCCGAATAATATCAGCCAATTATAATTTCTAAAAGGTAGAATCCAATTGCATCCCTATGCAACCTACGCGTGTTTTGCCTCACGTTTAATAAGGACCCAATAATATGACGCCGTTTATTTTCGCGTGTCAAACCGACCCATCAATATTGAATTGTAGTTGACGGTCGCCATGAGTTCCCCCAATAATATGAGCCGAAGTCATGGGAGTTCCACTCAATTCACATCATATGTCCAGTGGAAGTCACAGCTTTCCGGCGTCCAGGCCTCCCCAATAATATGAGCCAGACACTGTCCGCAGGTAGCGATCAACATGCAACCACGGTTGATAGAAGGCAAGAAAAAATTAAACCCTTTTAATTTTTACTTTTCCGGTTTGATATAAATTTTGAATCTTGTTCAAAATGAGGAATTTTAATTTTTTTAAAATTGTCTCATCATTTTAATTTTAAAATCACGTGCCACGAGTTTGTATGTTTGCCGGATTCATGCAACTATATTATCTAATAATATACATACATGCATACTACTATATATCGCATATATATCATAATATGACATTCAACAATAAATAAGGATGATCGATTGCAAACACTATTTGATCCATGTGAGCCAAACATGGATCTAGGTCCAAAATCTAGGTGAATGCAGGGATGCAAATGCAACTATTACAAAAGCTTCCAATATTTTACATGTCTTCATCTTGATCATCGGGCCCACCATCTTCCAGTCTTGATCTCCCACTATTTCTAATAATTACGTTTGAATAGCCATGTCACGTAAGGGATACATCTCATGGGGGTGGGAACGGGCCATAAACCAGGCCCACTTTAATAATATCAAATATTATAAAAAGAATAAAAACAGTAAAATATCCTAACATACACCTAACACATTGGTCAAGGCTCTCGATCATCCTCCATGCATTTAATATCAAATATTAACATCAATTAATTAAACAATTTAATTAATTGATAAANAAAAACTCATTTTTACCATAAATAATTAAAATCATATTCTAATTATTTATTTCACAAGAAAATTATTAATTTTATAAAAATTAATTTTTAAAAGAAAAATTTGAGCCAATTTTCAAAAATATCAATTTTGCCCAAAAATTTGAAAAATCATAAAATTGCACCCTAGGCCCAAACAATTCAGGCCCATCATCCAGCACGCTTCCCGAGATGATCCCGGGCAGCCGCCCGCTGCCCGAACGTTTCGGGCAGGGGCGGCAGCCCTTGTGCGTGCTGGGCGCACAGGTGCGCGCGGCGCCTGCGGACGTTCCGCACGCCGCGCTCGCGCAGCCGCCGCGCGCTGTGCGGACGCTCAGCACAGCGCGCGCGGCCGCTGCGCGCCCCCGTGCGCGGCCCGGTGGGCAGGGGCTGCCCGGAGCCGTTCCGGGCCGAAGCGCATTTTTTTTTCTTTTTTTTTAAAATTTGGAAAAATAAATTTTCATGGTGCCATAATTTTCTAAAAAATTTCTTGTGTGGTTAGAAATGAATTATTCAATATCAAAACCATACGATCTAGAAAAACCTTGGCTCTGATACCACTGTTAGATCTCGGTTTTCTACGCGCCCAAACGCAGCGGAAGTTTAAAATTTTTATTTTATTTTGAAAAACAAAAAAAATATTTGGACACTCGTATGGTTTTCAAAACATTCATAGGATGTTAGAAATTATACCTTTGTGAATTAAATCACTTGGCTCCAACTAATCCGGTATGAACGGATTAGCTCTTGATGAATCCCTACGAACTTTCTTCGATTCTTCTAATTAGGTCCACGACTAGAAGATTTATTCCTCCTCCAAATAGCACTAGAATATTTGGAAGAAGTTTCAACGTTGGATATTAAAATCGAGAGACGGCTCAACTCTTTTTCTTGAAAAATTGGCCCAAAAATTTGGAGGAGGTTTGATGTGATTCACGTGAATCACTCTTTCAATCGTAGTGGAGGCTAGGTTTTTGACTCCTCAAAACTTATTTATAATAAAGCCACAAGCTCATTATATAATTAACATTAATGGGCTTGATTTAATTAATTGGACTAGTCCAACTAGTTTAATTAATTAATCAAGGTCCATTAAAACTTTAATTATTTAGTATGTTGGACTTGTACTCCTACAAGCCCATTAAACATACTTTCCACTATATTTAATTTATTATTTAATAAACTCAACCTTTGAGTTTAATAAATTAAATACATTATAAATTCAACATTTGAATTTAATATTTAAATTATAAATTCAACTCCTTGAATTTTATCACCTCCAAAATTTAATATTTAATAAACCCAATTTTTGAGTTTATTAAATTAAATTAACAAATTTTATAAATTCAACTCCTTGAATTTATTCTCTCCAAATTTCATAAATTCAACTTCTTGAATTTATTCTCTCAACGGGAACAAACGATCCAGTGCTTGTGTGACCCTCAATGGTTCAGCGATACAGCTAGCCGTGGGTTCACAACTCTTTGTGATTCAGGACATAATCCTTTATTCGGGCTTACCCTAGTTAGCCCCATTCTTTTCATCAACACTTTGATCAAGAATGTCAGAACTCATTTCTGATTGCACCCATCGGATCATGGTAAGAGCTTCTAGTAGCATCGCCCCATGATCCCCTAGGTATCACTGATAGTGCCTGCAAGAACCAGTCGATTATGATTGACGTACAGTACGGTCCCTTCATCTCATATATCCCGATCGAATCTGCAACCATTGGTTCATCGAGGGTTGCATATTAATTCGATAACTATGTTATACATATAATAGTGGCATCGCGTGTACTATTTGAGAACTCTTTCTCCCACGTACATCTCATACTCTGGCCAGAGATTCCATGCACTATTATTTCATCAGATCACATAGGATATCCACACCCGCAGGTGAGCGATGAATCCCCGACTACAATGCACTGGCTCCTATATGTGTCGCAACTGTACCCAACCTCGCCACCTGATGACTCTCCTGGAGCCGGTAAACGAGTCAAAGCACAGCCCTAGCATATAGAGCCTCAGTGTTGTCCTGGGTCGTAAGGACTAATGGTGTACAATCATAACCACGGACTTATCCTATCGATGAATGATAACCACTTGGAAAGTCCGATGGAGGGTTGTTCGGTATAATTATCATATGACTACCCATCTGCATGTTTGGACATCTCCATGCCCTTACCAAGAAACGCAGTACACAACATCACATATGCTAGTCTCGAGCTCAAGCGACCTTTATCCATGTTTTAGGCGGCTGAATCGACTAGGAACGAATTTAGAATATGCAGTGTTTACAAATGAGTTTCAACATCGAATTACGATTCATTTGTATTAAAACATAATCAAGGACTTTATCTATACTGATTGCATGGGTATACAGATAAAGTATCACGAAACCATTAAAAGTTAAATTATATTAAAATAAAGATTGTTTATTTCACTTGAGTCAATAAATTCCCTAGCCAACCGATGGCTTGCAGGGCATCTACTCTAACACCATGTACATTATTTTTGCATCTTTTACACCATAATACATGCTGATATGTGTGTCATTCATGTTGTTTTTCAGTTCATGCATCGTTTTTACGGGTATGCTTCGGTTGAGCATGAAATGTACATTTGCTTTGCATCCACTCACGTTTTTCTGAAATTTTTTAAGGGCGCTGCTGTGCTGTGCGTTGAGGGACTGCCATCACCGTAAAAGAGAGGGCTTATAAGCTGGAAGTGAGGCCGTGTAGTGTTGAGTAAGGTGCGGCCGAGTTATTGAGGGTATGGGGCTCGTAGAGGGTAGATCGGTGGAGTGGGGGAGACCAGCGTTGCAGGGGCCATACCAAGTCATGGACCAGACTTTGAGGGGTCTGAACCACGGCCTGGAAAGGCTCGGCCAATGCTGGGACGAGCCACGAAGTAGATCGAGCTAGGGATAGGAGGTTTGGTCGCATGGTGCGCTTGAGGCGATCGGCGATCGGGCGAGCTGTGCTTCTTGCATGGGGTGTAGCCGTTGTTCCTTTGGGTCCAGTAGAGTCCTAGTGTGGTCTAGGAGAGGTGAGTCAAGAGCTGGTTCGCTTGGTTGTGGACTAGGAGTGAAATCGTGGAGGAGGTGTTGAGCTTGAGTTCGAGTGGGGCTATGGTGAAGGGTACAGCAGCTTTAGAGTCTTGGCTGAGGGGTTTAGGTGTCTAATCTTGATGACTTTAAGGCATTATAGATGTTTTTTAAGTGTGGATAAAAGTTGGGAGAAGTTTGGTTGAGTTTCGGTTCGATTCGGGTTAAAACCGGGACCCCGGTTCAAGTTTTAAAACGAATCGATCAAGTTGTAAAATGGACTCGAGTTTACGTCTAGGAATGCTTATAAAAATGTTTTGGGATATGTTAAGGAGTTTGGTAAGTTTCGGGTCAATTTTACAGGTCCAGGGGTAAAACGGTAATTTTTGAGTTTCTAGGGGCAAAATGGCCGTTTTGCACCCGGAGTGAGATTTTGGTCCTAGCAGAGCGCTGAGCACAAACGTATGATATTTTAAATGTTTATGAATCATGATGAACGATTTTTAAGATTTTATGAAAATATACATTGCATGCTTGAATTTAAAGAAAATTGCATTTGCGCATGATTTTTATAAGTGATGTAAATGATGATGTTTTGAATGATGGGAATTAGTTGTGGCTATCGAGGTATATATAAATGTTTAAGATGTATATGTAAATGCTGATAATGAGGCCTAGGCACAGTGGATAGGTAATCATGTCACTGATGTCCGACAGCCGCCGGGTACCGTGGTTCTATGTATGATGTATCCATCGTAAATGATGATGTACGATAGTCATATCTAATGAGCTGAATTCACTAAATGATGAATGATGAATGATGATTAACGATGAGCTGTTTTGACACGTCATGATTTTACACGACACGTTTATGTTACGCTTTTAATGTTCATGAAAGATATGTTGAGTATGATATTTTTCACTGCTGTGTGCTATGTATAGGTACTTGTTATTTCTGGAACAGGTGTGTTGAGTATTTAGACTCATTAGGCGTGTGTGATGCAAGTGAGCTTGATGTTGAGGGGACTGGAGGTGCCGAACTCTGAGTAGGCAGACCTGGTGGGGTGATACGACCCGAGGACCGCATGTTTTCCGCATTATGATTTATGAGATTTGAGAGGATATGAACATTTTTATACGTTGATGAATTTAAGATTTTATTTTGTTTACGTTTACGTATGATTTTGGATGAGTTTGGATATTTTAAACTGCATTATTTTTACTGTCAAATATTTAAGATCATTTTTAAATGTTATATTTTTCTGTAGAGCACATGCATGCAAAACATTTAAATGTTATTTCGAAAATATGAGCTTTTAAAAAATATATATTTCCGCATTTTTAAAACGAATAGGCGTTACACTTTTCATAGTCAACATGCTCTCAACAATACGATACTCACGTCTTACATATCTAACATAAAAGTCTTTCACAACTGCAATCAATATTTTTTTGCTTTTAAAAACCATGTTTTTATGTAGTTCTCTTTTCTCGGGATTGTAGAAGCTAGACAAACTAATCAAACAACAAGCTAACTCACATTATCAAAATTCAAATTTAAATAATTACAAGACCATAACTTAAAAGAAACAAATTTAAAGGACTATTTTGGTTGTTATCTATTTTTCCATTTGTATATGCTTTATAACATTTTGAAATGACGACTTCATATCTCAATTTCAGTTAATATTTGAGTGTATTTATCTTCCATCTGATTATAACCATCAAGAAAAATACACATTCATTCTGTTTGTTAAAGTTCAAATGTCAAAATTATAATTCTTTAATTCTTATCTTGATCATTTTTTTCAAGTTCATTATCTTCCTCAAATTTTGTAACCACCAAATCTATAACTCCTATGATTTAGCTTTTTCTTAAATATTTTTTAAAAAAAAATTCAATTTGATCGGGTATCCAAATGTTATTATTTGATTGGAAAATTATATAAATATATATTCAAATAATAATGTATTTAAAGGACAATATAGAATTTTAAAAGAGGACAATATCTTTTAAAATTTAAGCATGTCTGATTTTACCACATCTATGAAAATTATAAGTAATTAAATAAAAATTAGAATAACATCATTAAAAAATTTTAAATATATAAATATATTACATGAACTCAACACATAATATTAATTTACCAGCACAACGCTTAGTCATGAAAACAATTTATACTAACAAAAAATGCACACACGTTACATGTGTTATTATTATTTTTAATTTGATCAAATAATACTGAACAATTAACACGAAATTATTTTCAATTTAGAAAAGTTGTTCGATTTAAAAGAGAAGTTTTGTTTATATTTTTTTATATGTAAAATATGGAGTGACTAGAGAAGATTTTTAAAAAGACGTGAAAGATAATTATGAAATTAAATATTTTATTGTTCTCTAAAATAAGATAGTCACTCTAAGGAATTCACACTTAATAATATAGTATAGATTTAAATTTTCCATATATTATATTACATTCTAAATAAATACCATAAATATTCACCAGTGCAACCCGCGGCAAATGTTAATATCAATATAAAATATAGAGTTTAATAAATTACAATTCATTTTGTTTAACCATTAATATTATCGTTTTAGCTTTTAAATTTAGCTAATTATACATAACAAACAATTAAATAAATTTAATTTTAAGGTCATTTCTTGAACAAAAACAGTAACATTTTAAATTTGAGTTTTGGTATGGAAATTAAAATAGGCAATTAGACAAAATAAATATATGTCAAGTTTTTATATATATAATTATTTATCAATTTTTTTTTCCCACGACCCAATTTAATTCAAGTATGACGAACTGGTGCTATTTTTCTGGAGATTGATTGATCTATCAGTTGGAACATCGAATTCAGTACTGGAAAATATGGTCCATTCCAATTTATTGAATAAGAGGATAGATGGGTACCCCCAGCTCAAAAGAAAGAGAGTTGTGAAAAGTGATGCTAATCTCTTCTTTCAATTCCAACCTTTTCCACACCTGAATAATCGGATTTCATCTTAGAAATTTGTACAAAATTTTGAATCAGATGATATTTACCTCAAACAGTGCTCCAAGAAAATTGAGATGTGTGTGTCGAATATTTTTTCCTGGAATCAGCTTTGTATCTTGTTACAGTCATACATTGGACCGGTGGCGCTCACATACTGTAAACCAGTTCGGCATTCTCCTCGATAATCTCTAAGCAACAATTTTGTCAAGTCTGGGATCTCAATGCTTTTATCCAGTCAACTTCAATGTGAAAATCGCCTGGACCAGACTTAGCACCTGGAACTCCACCTTCTGCATTGACTGACAGGGATAAACCAACTATTCGAGCTGGGTTCATCTCTAACTGTGCATCAATAACATTACCTCTCCATGTGGGGAGATATCGAGCAAGAGGAATCTGCATCATAAAGGTGATGCAATTAATAAATATAATATATATGCAAGTTGCTACTATCAATTCACTGCCATTTTATAGGCAAAGTTCAGATCAATCTTTTGCTTCAACTTGTCTTCTGGATAAGATCAGGTCGAAGCCAGCACTTGAAGAACTGGGTAAATTCTGTATGGTCTTTAGACAGGGCTCCATTATTATCAATTTTATATTTACCTAAAACAAAACAACAGACGTAAAAACTTCAATAATCCACATGAATTCGTAAGTTTTTGTTGAAGGACTTCATCCATGTTTTCAACTATTTAACTCTGAGAAATCCAGAGAATGGAAAACTGAAAAGAAGGTTAGGCTCTATCGCAAGTATGCATCTAGATATGTCTGTGTTAGAGTAGGTGCACGTCGAGCCAAGTGTTGGCCGAGTGTTCACAATGAAACTCTATGTATAAGCAATCTTTATTTTAATAATATTTGAAATTATTGTTTTGGCACATCTTTATCTATATACCCATGCTAGTTGCATAGATAAAGCCCTTGAATATACAAATAGTAGAAAGAATATGAGATGCTCATATGATGAGTATCATGAAACTCATATTTGGAATACTGTATATTCTAAACGGTTCCTAGTCGATTCAGCCGCCGCTAAGAAGGATATAGGCCGCTCGAGCTTGAGACTAGTATCTGCGATGTGAGTACCATGTTTCATTGGTAGGGGACATTGTGATGTCCGAGCATGCAGATAGGTGCTCCTGGTAGAGTGCACTGAACAACC
>NC_133319.1:8068260-8137518 GCF_012295235.1 Primulina huaijiensis | reverse complement strand
ACTTCTCTCCAAGTTTTTCTCTCATTTTTCTTCTTCAAGTGTTGAGGAAGAAATATTCTTCTCATTGAAAAATCTTCTTGTTTTTCTAGTGCAAAACAAGAAGGGATTTACCTAGCAAGTGGTGGGCCCTATTTTTGAAGGAGGAGGAAGCTTGTAGATCTTCATCCACTCAAGAGCCAAGTTGTTTACAACTTGGTTGGTGCCATTCATCAACCTCAAGAGGTTGATAGGTATAATTTTTCTAAACACACTATGTATGACATTTTGTTGTTTTTGTATTTGCTACACCAAGATATGGAGGTGGCCGAAATTTTTACAAAAAAAAATTTGATTTTTAAACTTCCGTTGCGCTTCCGGTCACCGTAACCGATCCCCTTTCAGTCTGTTCTGTGCGAACAACAGCCATCGAGTTCATAGTTGGAATGAGCACGTGTATGTATGTATGCATGCAATAGCAAGGAAAGGGAGGTGGAGACTTGCCTTTGAGATGTACCAGTTGTCCTTGGGCACAAAAACAAATGCTTGCCATGAGTTATCTTCCTGTTGTCCAGGAGAATTTACCCAGTTTTCAGTATAAATCTGCGAAATAAATAAAGGTTCAATAAAGCTTAGCCCTAGCCATTTTTACTCATTCGTTCGTACAAGTTTCAAAGATTGCGAGCATGGCAGACACTTCCTTTTTTTTCTTTTATAATTTATAATGTGCAAGCTTCGGATAAGAGCGAAGTTACTCACAGTAGAAATGTAGCATCTACCATCTCCTTTAAGTTTAAGTGCTATAGTGTCATATGCATCCAAATCAATGAAGCCATCAAACTGCAGAAACAAGGACAATGTAAACTGACAACCATTGATATAAACTGGGAAAGATCCAACGAACACCTCCAAGTTTAGTCCGTCACAACATTTCCTAATACTCCAGATATGCAACAATACTAGGTAATATCATTCACCTTTTTAGATCGCATTCCACAGAAACCACTTCTACTAATATTCCATCTTGAACTTTCATTGATATCCAATGAAAGGTTCCCTGAGAACAGTCCTATGAGATACACCATAATCAATTGAAAGTCCGCAGTTATAATAAGATTTTAATGGTCAATTAACTAAACAAAAATAATAAGCCTGTATAATTTACCATAAGAGGAACGAAAGAAAAATATTTATGGACCTGTACAACTGGACCCATTTACAGGGTTTTGTATCTCCAGTGATGCTGATGATAAACCTGATCAATCAGTTCAAATCAGTGATAAGTACTTGAGAATTCTATATATTTAACCCATATACACAAGAGAGAAACCCAAACACAAAAGACTAGCTTTTGAAGTGGAAGAATCCCTCAAGCTTATTAACTACTTCAGCTTTTATTGTGGAACTCTTGAGTAGCTGCCAACTCTGAACAATTTGCACCCACACATTAGTAATCGGTACATGGATCTCAATCCAGCCGATAATCCAAACACAAGCTGCATTACGGATATAGACTGATGGTAGCACTTTCTCAGCCCCCTTTCAACACACTCTCGGAAAGACAACCAATATTATACCATAAACCCAAAAGGAGGGCCATACCCAAAAGATTAGCCTTCTAGGCGGGAGAGCGCCCTTTAAACTACCATCGCTGCACATTCTATACTAGAAAATATATGGACACATGCTCATCTTTATATCTGTAGTGGCAAAATTCCATTTTTTTTAAATGTAACCATAGGGAATTATCAATTTTGGACTATTATATATTCAAGTTGCAAATTTAGTCCTGTATTTATGCTCTTATTTACAAAAATAGGACATGTCTCTAGAAACATTACATTGTTTCGCTGTGTATATATGTTTTGATTAGCAAAAAGTTGACCTTGTATCTAATAAAGTTTCAAATTTAGCTCCATATCGGCTTCAATTACCAAATTCAGTCATATGTACAAAATAATTTCAACTATGGATGTTTAATTTTCCCCAAAGTTTAATATATGAAGTAACCTTTTAGCTTAAATCTTTATTTCTAAACGTCAATGAGTGTCAATACAATATCTCCAATAAACACATTTAAGATATGCGTTTATGATATGTAAAGATGTTAAAATTTTCTTATTTTAATTATTTAACACTTCATCTAATTTATTAAAAAAAACTCACTATTGAAGCAAATACGAATTATAATATTTTACCGTTAAAATGCTTTTTTAGATCGATAAAATAATTGTAATCATGTACAATAATATTAAAGTTATTGGACTCTAAGTTTTTAGTGGCCTAAAACATTATTGCAATTTTTTTTTTAAAATGAACATTATTGCAATTTATAAAATTATAACTAGTATATGTTTCAACTCGAAACCATAAAAAGTATGTAAATGATGATACGAATGATTACGATTAAAAATTTTAATATCAGAATATACTTAAAACTTCTCAACTAAATGTGATCAATATATATTTAATTTAATTTATGCAATTTAATGTTCTAATAGTAAAAAAATTCTTCAAAAAGTTAGTCAACATTATGCAAAATAAAATATTTCATCTGATAAATCGAAAAATTCAAAATTAAACACAAATTTATATTTCCTGTATGTGGGACCGAACGGATTAATTGGTGCATAAAAAGTAGGACTAAAATTTGGAACTTTGATTGACATAGAACCAATTTTGCTAACAAAAGCACAGATATGCTACTAAATATGCAAAGCTAATAGACACGAGAAGAATTTGCCGATCACAGCATAGATATGAGACTAAATTTGCAACTTGAACACATACAGAATTAAAAATAAGCAATGCTAATCTGCCAATCATAGCATAGATATGAGATTAAACTTGCAACTTGAACACATACAGAATCAAAATAGAAAACCCTACAACAAGATGGAAAATTTTCCATTTTTATTTAATTTTTCTAGGAAAGACATACTCCACTGTACGTAGGAAAAAAAATCATATCCAAATTTTTTCTTATTTATCAAAGAATGAGCTCATGGTTTATTCGCACATCCGGGGAAAAAGAAAAAAGAGAGGACTTAGTTGCTCCATGATTTATGTTTCATCTTCCGTTTCCTTTTCGATTATTTCGAGAAATCTATCCATCAATACCGAATCTTTTTTTTTTCCACAAGTCATGTATGTCACCATTAAAAGCTACAAGAAATACACGATTAAATTATCTTCGCCGGAAAAAAACACTACAATGAAGTTTAATTAACTTTTAACGGAGTAGCAGAAAACTTGGGCATATCCATACCTCCATATTCAGAATCTGAATACAAGTGCCACCTTTTAAGCTCCTCTGCTGAACTGAAATTGAAGATATATTTTTCATTTGGAGGAACTAAGTCTTCAAGGTTCCACGTCAGAGCTGCAAGGCGTAGAAAAATTGAAAACAGCTATCGAATTCAAACAACAAAAAATTCAAATCAGAAGACAACTGAAAAATCACACGAATCTAGACGAAAACGGACGAGGTAGGAGCGATCAGGAAATCAAATCACATACCTCTTTTCGTTGCATTAACAGAAGCTTGCCACAATCCGCGAAACCTCGACATACTCCGATAATCTATGAAGAAAAGTTTAGAGTAGAAACACCTAGGAGTCAGAAATGGATTCGCCCCTGCCAACGCTACAATCCGGAAGCGTAAAAGCAAAAGGACAAACGACACCGTTTCGACAAACAAGGTTTATCGGCCCGTGTGAATCGGGGCACTCCGTCGGTTCGGGTCGAGTTTGGACCAGATTTTGGTCCATCAAATCAACTAAACCAAGAAGAATGAATCGGGCAGATGCAAAAAAGCCCACCTTTTAATTTATGTACTTAAATAAATCATATTAGAATTTTATTTTATTGTTTGAGACATTTGTTATTGAAACATCTGCAACTCGTCTTCTTAAAACGTGCTAGAAAATTTTTTTTTCTCTCCTTATTCTCCATGATTTAAAATATACATATATATGTTTTAAAATACCTTGACACCATTTTTAAAATAAAACAACCAACTAACATTTAAAAATCAAAGGAAAATAGTTTGAATCGTAAAATCATTAATCATTTTACCAAACCCAAAAACATTATTTGAAAAATATAGCACATACTGTAACTGTAACGGTCATGGGCCATAGCATAGCATGGGCCTCGGCCCATATCCACGCACCATTACGCATAGGACTTATTCAGCCCAAGCACTGGAGTTTTTACCTTCACAGGATTAGAATCCAAGACCTCCTGGACTTATATAGATCTTGGCAGTAATCCTGGTACCAATTGAGCTAGCCAAGATCTACATAAGTCCAGGAGGTCTTGGGTTCTAATCCTGGGAAGGTAAAAACTCCAGTGCTTGGGCTGGATAAGTCCTATGCGTAATGGTGCGTAGGTATGGTCAGAGGCCCATGCTATGCCATGGCCAATGACCGTTACAAAATAAATCCTGGTACCAATTGAGCTCAATTGGTACCAGGATTGCTGCCAAGATCTATATAAGTCCAGGAGGTCTTAGGTTTTAATTCTGAAAGGTAAAAAGCTCCAGTGCCTGGGCTGGAGAAGTTCTATGAGTGACGGTGCGTGGATATGGGCCGAGGCCCATGCTATGCCATGGCCCATGATCGTTACAAAAAAAGGCACCTTTTATTGTAACGGTCATGGGCCATGGCATAGCACCCACGCACCATTATACATAGGACTTATCCAGCCCAGGCACTGGAGTTTTTACCTCCCCAAGATCTCCTGGACTTATATAGATCTTGGCAGTGCCTGGGCTGGATAAGTCCTATGCGTAATGTGCGTGGGTATGGGCAGAGGCCCATGCTATGCCATGGCCCATGACCCTTACTATAAGCTCTCAAAAATCTCCTATAGACATAAATAAATAGTCGTAAAAATATTTTTGACATAAATCATAATCATAAACAAATGCGGAAAACTAACGTCGGTCCTCGGGTTATGTGCACCTTCAGTCTAACAAAGTCAACCATCAAGACATCCATTAACATTATTATCATAATCACCTGCATCAATCACACCTAGTTAGTCTAAAGACTAAACACACCATAATTTTGATAACAAGTAATACATATACAGATCACATGCAACAATAAAAAATACTTGTACTTAAAATATCGTTTTCATGAAGATATATAAACTTGAAACATAAACATTTTCATAAACATTTTCATGATGCATAAACTTTAAATAACTCATTTTCATAATGATGCATCAACTTTAAACAATAACATTTCTATAAACTTTTCATAAACATTTTCGTAAACATTTTCATATCATCATAAACATATTCATATTCGTATCAACATATTCATATTCATATTTCTTTCGTTGAATTCAGATCGATAATTGTGACTCGTATTCGTATTTGTATTGGACGATGGATCCATCTATAAAAACCACAGTACTGGGCAACGGGGACACCAGCAACACTCTCACCGGTCAACTGGGACTTGGCCAACTTATTAACATATTAACGTATTCTTATTTGTATTCGTATCCATGGAAACACGATCATCGGGCTCTTACTGGGACTATAACCCTCACGATATCTCCAACATATTTAGTCACAATTACTTCTCTTCCTTCAACGTTTCATATTCTCATCACTTAATAAAAATTAAACATGCATATAACGTTTTTCTTTTTAAACCAAGCATGCGACATATCTTTTAAATGTCAATATTAAATCATAAAAATACGTAAACATTTAAAAATCATAATTTAACATATTAAAATCATAACCATCCATAAAAATTTTAAAATAAACATTCTAACAGATTAAAAATCCGTAAACATTTAAAATAAACGTTTTAATATATAAAAATCATAAAAAGCCATAAACGTTTTAAAATAAACATTTTAACATATTAAAAATCCATAAAATTTAAAATAACCACATTAGCATATACCATTCCATAAACATTTAAAATAATTATATTAGCATATAACATTCCACAAATATTTAAAATAATCATATTAGTATATAAAACAGCATTCAGGACACTGCCATGACGTTTACTAATTTCTAGGTGTAAAATAACCGTTTTACCCCTAAACGTAAAATTTCACTTTTTTGACTTTTTCTTAATTCCATCGACTCTAACATGTCCCAAATAATTATTTAAGCTTACATGAATTTTCTCATATTTTTATTTAGCTTAAATCGATGACTTTTATATTAATATTTAAATATGACATATTAATGTGTTTTAATCCTAAATTAAATCAAAACTTAATATAAAATCCCAAATTAAAAACTTAGACTTTTAATAATTATTTGGACTTAAATATAATTTTTCATAATTTTATTAAGCTTAAATCTAGGTTTTTCCATTAATTTGTTAATTAACGTTTCGTGCGGCGAATAAATCCCGGATAAATACAAAACTCATTATTTTGATCCCAAGTTAGACACATAACATTTTTATTATTTATTCTACCCTTGTGAGCCATGAACTGCACCCCGTGGACCCATGGTTCCAATTTTAATCTTTAAAATCTCGTTTTTGACACATTATCAAACCACCCGAGCTATCTCCCAATTTACTCGAGCCACGCCCGAGCCAAACCTGAGCCAACCCATCTAGGCACCCTCCTGGACCATTAGGACCCATTGGACCTGATCCTAAGCTCCAAAACCGAAGCTACATCCAAGCTCCATAAACAGCCCCAAAAACACCTCCTAGACACCCTTGAGCCAAGCTCGAACCATCATGAGCCAACCTCGACCCACACCTCCTATGGACCCTACTAGGCCCTTAGAACCTAAGGACTCGACCCAAGCCCCTGAAACCGAAGCTACAAACCAGCAAAACATTTGGCCGAGGACTTCCTAGCTTGATAGGACTCCACGTTTTCTGGTCCAGCTGCTTACCCAGCGAGCCAGCCCTTGAACCAGCCCTTCGTGCACCATCTTAGGACCCTAATAACTCGACCTAGCCCAGCCAAAAAGCCCCCAGGCCGAGCCCCTTCTTCCCTACACCAGCTGCAACCTGCGCTACCCCTTGCTGTAACTCTCGGGTAGAGTGCTAGGACTCCTCCACAACCTCTTGCCTCGAGTCCTAGCGTTGCTAGGACTCTTCCCTTGACTCCTACATGACCCTAGCCAAGCCCGGGCTCCAGCCAAACCAAAGCCCAGCCACCCTAGCCCTTAAACCGTGCCCCTCAAAAACCAAGACAGTAAGGTGGTTCCAGCTTGTGTTCTATTTCGTTTGCAGCGTTTTGTTGCGCTAGGGCCCTTCAAAACTTGGAAAAACATCCCCTAACAATTCTTAATCATGGCAGCCCCTTCGAAAACATAAAAAACATGTTTTTGGGTGAAAAATCAAGAGTTTAGAATACATATATGCATAGTTATGAAAGTATCAAGTTGTGTGTCTTGTTTTCTTTCAAAACATGTTCCAATAAATATTATGATGTGATAGATGTTTGAAATAAAAAATATAGCGTGCCTTTGTGTATTTAACGCACGAATTCTCGTTAACGATTGAAGAACGAAGACACGAAGATCCTTGGCTAGAAGACCCTTGAAGCTTTCGAATTTTCTTCTTGAAATTCTGATGTGTGTGTCGTGAATATTGCTGGTGGGGGAGAGTTTGTTCAATTATTGGAGTGTCGGGCGTGTATAATAATGAACTGGGGTAGGTTTTTAGTTTAAATAATGATTAAAATCTTAATTAAACTCTAATTACTAGCTTATGTCCATTAACCATGTTAATTAGCCTCATTTAGACAATTAGTGTTTAATTAAAAATATTAAAATAATTTTGTTAAATAAGTTTGTGCATTTATTAGCCGGATTGTCAAAACGTTCGTATTTTTGTTGAAAATCCAACATTGATAAAAATTACGTCCCGGCGTATAAAATCACCTCAAAACCCCTTATTTTCAAAAATAAAAAAAAGCATCACCTTTAATTTAAATAATCAAAAATAATTATTTAATAAAAACATTTTCTATTTTTCAGCCCTCGGTCTCCGTTCCTCGATCGCAACACGAATAACCTTTAAAAATATATTTTAATGCAATCATGTAGAAAAATATATTTTAAACATGTCAATATGCACCGCTTAATTAATTTTTGCAATAAAAACAATTAATGGATATACACAACGAATTTAATAACTCGTATGCATGTGATTCGCGTGGACCTTCGAATTTTCGAGCGTGACAATTGTATATGTATTTTCATAGCCCCTCCAACTCATTAGTTTTTGCTATCGTTATTATGATAATAATTACAATTAATATATGTAGAACATTTTTTTTTCTAAAAGAAAGATGCACTAAACTATGTTTATATACAAAGTTAAAAAGAATACTATGTTTTTAGAGAGAGAGACACACACAAACACACACACATACATATATATATATATATTATATATATAATATGTTAACGTATATTTATTTTATAATAACTAGTTTAGATAATTTAAATAAACTTTACAAATGATTAAAATATTTAATTTAATCTGAAAAAGACTCGAAGTTTTAAACCGATCAACCAAACCAAACCGAAATTATATATAGTTTGCCATAAATTTAGTTAGATTCAAGACGAAATGGTTACAAAACCTCCAACTTTTGAGCGGATTATTAAACGTCATTTTGACTGGCTTAAACGACATACGACGCTATTTTATGATGTAGGGAATTTAATGGATTAAATCAGTGGCCGACTTAGTTTGGCTCGAAGGAGGCTCTGATTTGTTTTTCTAAAGAAAAAAAGTGCTCATACATCTTCCACTTTCACCTACATATATGTTTCAGATGCAATTTGTCCAAGACACATTTTGTTGCATCTATGGAGATTATATCACATCAATATTCCCTATTAAAAATAATAAAAGAAATTTAACGTTGCAGGGAGAAAAATGATATTGGCAAAGAAAAAAATTATTTCAGCAAAGAATTGAAGATGTCAATTTCTAAAGAACTCGCAGCAAATATTTACGAGACTGAATTTCTAGTCTAGGAATTTATAAACGGGGATCTCTAAAGGGGGTCTATTTGTACACAGCTTTGGGGTTAAAACGACTCTACATGTAAATTAATGCCCGCAAATTTACAGTTTGAAATTATTTTTGGTGAAATCTACTACCTTCTGTACCAAAAATCTTGACCTGTCCCTTTCTTTAATATCATCTTTTGCCATATTTATTTCCAATGAATGATACATTTCCTTCGGGCGGGTTCAGTTCCAGATTAGAAATTATCGACTTCAAGGAAAAAATAGATCTCCACGGTTAACCCATTGCACGAATCTTTTAGAGAATCCAGTCAATGGACGAGAGTCAATATCTTCATCTGCAGGTTCCTTTCCCTGAACAACGAAATGGCCAATTTTATTTCCCGACACTCAACCAACAATACATAGAACTCAAGAAAGTCCTTTAATGTATATTAGCTTGCATCTCCATAGTGCCTTTCATTTATTTAGCTTCAGTCTCAGTGTTACATTTGGTTCATTACTGTCGACATGTCGTATGATGACTGGATATCCATCATATCAGTCAGTTTGGACAGAGCATGTTATACCAAGTCTAGCTAAAGATTTGTATTGTGGAGAATTATAACGATATGCAGGAGACAGATTATTTTTATATCAGGTATGGTGAGATAGACGCATCATGCATGAAGGTAATCATTCAGCCAAAAAATAAATTAGATGCAAGTGAACTAACCTTCGGGAGGGAACTGGACCCGTTTTCCAAGCTGGCCTCCGGTTTAATTTCACCCGACGACAAACCAGTAGACAACGAACCAATTAGTGCAGATCTGGAAACGTCAATAAGTTGAATTGTCTGTCAAACTGTTGCAACTCCACGAAATATAAAGTTGAACAAATGAAGGGAAAGTAGATAAAAGATTGTAGTATCAATTACGTAAATGCTATCAGTAATGATTATAATCAAAGTTAGTAATTAATAATTGATCAGAATTTAAGGCCTGGAATTAGAATTCTTTATCGATGGTTGGGATAAAATCGTACACAAAAATCTTGTATTTTGCTTTCGTCGAACCACAGTCCAGACACCCCCCCCCCAAAAAAAAAAAATCTCTTCACTAAACTTTTTTCGCCCTCGTATTCACTCAAATTATGGGACTAGAACATTAGAGCAAAATGGAGAATTCTTATCTAAACAATTATTACCTTTCATATGTTTCCTCTTCACAAGAATTTCCAGATGAAGAAAGCCAATCAATGTCAAGAAAATTTGAGCAGTTGAATGAATCTCGACGTTTATATAAGCACGTGTCCTCAGTTTGGAGATACTGATCTGGTTCCGTATCTGGAAAAAGCTGTCTGCGGAACATTGAGGGGGTATATCTGCATAACGCAGTCTCCATTAGAAAGGGTGAACAATATAAACAGTATCAGCAAACAACTGCTAACGTGATGTCAAAAGCACTATTCAATTTTTTCAAAATGAACAGTGACACTATAATTTCCTGTTTACTTGTCCAAAAATCCGGTCATCCATTCATAATTCAAAAATTGCCAGGAATAAGGAATATCATCAGGTCAAGACTTGCCTGGAAAAAGATACTTCGCTTCCACAAGTTGAGATTTCCGGAGTTGACCCAGAAAGACCCATGTCACAGCTTGGAGTCTTTCCAGATAGTGGTTTGTTAGAATTATCCATGTTTTCAGCATTTGCATCATCAATAGGTGAGTTGGTATCGCAAAGAATGTTTCCATCGGAGAGTGACCTTTTGATAATTAACCTATACACTCAAATAAATGAGGATCAAGGCATTTTCGAGGACCCTACTTGTTCGACACAAATAAGCCTTGAAGATGTTTAACGAGTACTTCAACCAGGGGATGCCCAACAATTTTGTCCAAATGAATTATATTCTAAAAACAATTACCAATTGACATACAAATAAAGATTTAAAAACACTTATCAGAAGCTTATGTCTATATTTCCTGTCAGATTCGTTTTTCAGAAAAAAAGGATATTGCTGCAAAGAAGTGCATAAGTGATATGTTAGATGCTAATTTCAGATGGAGGAAACCAGAGAAAATGCAAATGAAGATGACTGCGATAATATGAAAATTTAGCTTCATGAACTAGGATTTGGAGTATAAGTTAGATTTACAATGTTCTAAAATTGAACAAACAAATTTATAACGCCCAACCTAATTTTAACTTCAATTTGTATTAATGGGGTGTTTTAGATGAAGATTGAAAAGGTGAAATATCTTTTCACTTTGGCTTAAATATATTTGTGGTGAGCGGGTCACCTTTTTATTAATGAAGTACTTTTGAGATGGATACTGTTAGGAAATCGAATTAAACAAGACATACGAGCGTCCAGTCATTGAAAATTAGACTAACATTAAGCTGTCTTCAAGTACATAAACACTTAATCTTAACAAACCTAGCACTTTCTTCCGTAAAATCAGAACCACGCCTTCCAACATCGTAATGCTGATCAGAATCAAGTTCCCACAGAGCTGGTTTACCCTGTTGTGGCTGAAAATATCCCAAAAACCTGCTCACGGGAAGAAGAAGTAAGCACTACATATTAAGCTGGAAACGTGGTAATCTTGATAATTGACATTCTAGAAATGGGCAAAACTAAAATATGCCTGAAAACTTATTTGGCAAGATAAATAAATTAGAACAGGAACCAAGTTAACCCTGATATCTTTCATTATAAATTCGGTAGAACCAATAGGCTTACACATTAATGGTATCTTGTTTCTCAGCATCCATGTAAGTATTACTGTAATAGCGTTGAAGAGTTCTCAAAAACTCCTGGGATTGTGTTGCCGCTTTCCATTGACCTCTTCTTTCTGAAAATATCTGTTTAACATAGCAAATGTGGAGTGCATATGGTGTGTGTTACGACTCTGAAGCAATAACATTTAATGCATTGGTGTATATATAAGAAAAATCATGGGCTTCAACTGAATTATCAAGCAGAAGATAAATGGAGGAAAAGACACAGCTGTACATCTTATCACAGATTGCAGCTTTTCATCAGACAACGGTTGATACACTTCTGCAATGAAATGAGTTAAGTCAAAGCATCATTACTGCAACAGTGCATGATATTTGTTAATGCCATCGATCCGATGGAATGAACCATCTCCCAGGTAGTGCAAATAGATAAAATATCATGTTTTCAGCATTCAATAATCCAAAAATTAAAATAAGAAATTTAAGTGAAACAATGCCTTCACACAAACAGAAGAATCTCAGCTCTTCGGCAGGAAGATAATGATCAAACATAACCAAGCTCTTATCTTTGAATCAAATGTTAAACATTGTCACCAAACAAAAAGTAAAAAGATTTTTGAAGTGGCATACATAATTTCTTGAGTGCAAAATGTACTTCTCTTGTCAGAAGAAAAAAGATCCTCACTGCTCTCAAAAAAGGTGAAAAGTTTGGATCTAATATCAATCAACTCCATTGTGGCCCACCCTGACAGTCACGAGTAGTCGTAAATATTCTAAGCAAATATTAAGTGTTGAAATACATCTTTTGATCACCTTACATCCATTAAAGCAGAAATTTCATCCATAAAAAGCCTTAAGCTGAGTCAAATATTTTAAGCCTTTGAAGATAAATTATTTAAATTTGCCCCAACTTTGGGAACAAAAATATATCAAGTGAAAAAATCCACTCAACTCGTTCTAGCACAATCTTAACAATATAGCTTCCCAGCCACATCGTTTACCTTATTGTGTGCTGCAGATCCACCATATTGTAGAGCAAGGGTGTCACCCATCGCCTCATAAATCTTCATTAAATCATTTGCCAAAGGGGAGTCTAGGTTGATGGTAGGAACATCAGTGTACCCAAAAGCATGCAGCTGACGACCAAGAGCAACCAGCCCATACACATATTGAGCAACATTTGTGCGATCCAGACAGTCAATGCAATTTGTCCTTAAAACTCCTTTTTGGAAGGCAGAAGGCTTGACAAAAGGACTTCCATCCACTTGACCATTTTCCTTGTCCTCTTCATTCAAGTTGTTAGAATCCTCATCCAAAATGCATAGATCCTCAATGGCGCAATTAACATTACAGTTATTACCGCATTGAAGTTCACTGTAAAAATTTCCACAGCTGGTCAGATACAGGGACACACAAGGAAATATTTTGCTCCCAGGTGCTCAATAATGTACAATTGTACATAAAGATTCCCCTACATGAAGCAGAACATCATTCCTAGGAAATACATATTCTATTGACAAGGACAAAAAAAACAACTGGAGGTTATCAGATGAGCCAAAGGAGCACAAACCCAGCTAATGCTAAGATAAGTAATGCATTTGAAATAATAAGTCAGTTTGTGTATCACAAGTCATTGCGTGTAACTTTAACAAAATGTCCATTGGCACATGGATTTTTCCGAACAACTAGAACTTGTAGCAGGCGAATGCACCACCAAAGTAACATAATACAAGCACAAATCAACCTTATGGTCTCACACTGACAATCTCCCAAGAAATACTGACTGGAATAAGAACGAAAAACTGTGTTTTACTAATAGTGGAACTACTCAAGTCAAACTTGGTCCACTAATAAACTTCTCTTACCATGAAGATGGGAATACTTGGCAGCAAAAAAATCCGGTCAACTCTAATGCATTAACAGCTACTTTGACTAAATATGCCAACACACTTGTTCCTTTGCTGAAAAATAAACAAGTTAATAATTGAGTCAATTATTTATAACCTGCAAAATGCGTTGGAGCCAAAAGAAAGCAAGATACGCAAACATACGTTCTCGAGTATTTATTCAAATCCCAGTGAAGGAACTTTAAGCGACTTTCAGGGGTAAGATCTTTATTAAGAACCTCAATAGCATAAGCAAACTCTGCACGGAGAATAGATTCTCTAGGCTTCTTCTCACGAGTCTGACAATCAAGGAAAATATGGAAATTAGACATATGAACCAAAAACTGAAAGCTAAGGAAGAATGCAAGTGTTTGGAACACAAATCCCAACCAAAAGTACCTTAATTAGATTTAATATAATGATAGGATTCCCATATCTCTTGACGAGATTCCCGAAGTGAAGTTTAGTGGCTTCATACATGGGGTCCTTTCTTGATACTAGAAGAAGATGTGGAGTCAGCATTAGAATGAAAATCAAACAATTTGAAATAGCCTTTAAGTTTTATGAGCCATACATATAATATCAGGTTTGATATTCAACCGTGATGTCTCTTGTGACCAAAAAAGGGGTACTGATCCCCGGTTCTGTACAATGGAAGACATCTGTACGGGACTTCCTTGAAGAGCCTCCTCGAGCACAATTTGTTCAGTCTCAACGTCATTTGCTACGCGGCCCTTCTCGTTCACCCCCCGTTTCAAATATCTGAAATACAAAAGAGAGAAGGGAAATGGTCAAAGTATAATAAGGAAGAAAGAGAAGATTAGCTGTCTCATTTGTCATAATTTTTTGTCTTCCATCAGACAAAAGTGCCTTGTAAGTCCACTGTAGCAAAACACACGCTACAATATATTAAGCTCAAGACAATATTTTGTTAACTATGTTTTGTTCCTTCTACATGCAATGATTTGTGTCATGTTACATGTATAGTATCAATTCATTCATTAGCAGTAGCAGCAAAATCATAAAAAGTCACCAATCATAAATAATTTGAAAACCTGGTTCCAGCATAATGACGGGATCTTCTAGCAATGAGAATAAAGTTGAAATAACGCCCAGATATTGACAGTTGAACCTGTTAAAAAGAATAAAAAGTGCATCTACATGATTCCAAAAAACGAAGAAATACAAACATTGGGCCAACAACATATTTGATAAACCACATACTTCCAAATAATGACAACAACATATTTGATAAACCGCAATACATCCTTGAAAGCTTACTCTTAAAATTTCGACCTTAGAAAAAGAAAATCATAGAGAAATCCAAAGCGAAGGAGTATATAGTAAGCAAAATGTAACGTCAACCAGAGAGAAATACTATAAAATACTGTGTTACGAAGACTTGAGTAGTAGTTACTAAGTTAACTCACAACCGTCATACTCTAGAAAAACCTCAAACTGTTATTACCTGCTTAAAGAATCCATAAAGTAGAGCAATTGTCCAAATTGAATTCCTGATCTGACTACGAATTTCACGCGTCAAGAACGCGTTCCAGACGAACATTGTATCATATATAGCTTGTCCTGTTTCATGATTGCTCATATTCTTTTGAAGAGTATACATAAGACGGTAGGAGTAGCTAAAAAAGAAGTCCTTTGTAAGATCCATGGACCGGAGTAGCTTCTTGTATCTATTGATCAACGCAAAAGAGAAGGCAGAGGTAAAAGCAAATGAATAGAAGTCCACTGTATTGACCAAAAATGAAACTTAAATTCATCGCATATAAAAAAACAAAAAGGTAATATATGCCCTGCTTAACCTCTGATGATACCTTTTTTGTGTAACATGATAATACCTTGTTTTGTACAACATGGCAAATTAACATCACAACACATCATCGTGTGCCCCTGCACAGTTACTGGGAGAAAAAAAATTTGCAATGGTGCAAAGAACATTGAACTATCAAAGGCTAACAAAACATGAAGTATTTCTCCGCTGTTTGAGCTCAAATAAATGTACATAAATTAATTAATTTCATATGATCGGCCTCACGCTGAGAAGGTGCCTAGCAAAATAATCAGAGACTACCCCCACTGTATAAGTGGTCTAATGCTGAACCCTAGACTAACAAGACAAAAATTAGAGAAAAACCTACATTAAGACAGTAATCTATACACCCCAAATGAGCATGATTAATTTACAGTTCAGTACTCTCCTAATATCACCATCGCTTTACATTTTCATGCAAAATCAGCAAACACCTGTTCTCATTCCTAGAATAAGCCATATTTGATTGAATCATAGCGTTGGGAATGGGAATCATCTCGCTCTTGGCAATGGCATATACTGCATGACCACATATTGTGCCAATATTCCTTCTTTTAGTGATAAGCAGCATGTAATAAGGTCCCAGAAATTTTATGAAACCTAAAACCACAAGAAAAAAATTAGTAAATATCTGGACAGAGGTAGAGAGGGCAAGTTGCTTCTCACGCTTAAACACATACAAATTTTGGGGAATAGAATCTTGAGAATATAACATACCGACAATTCCATAACAGGTGGTGACAAATTTAAGTCCACCAGTAGACATATTTCCTCCATGTATTCTTCTCAGGAGGTCGTAGCAATCGAATTCTGAATATGTTGTTGAATCTTCAATGATGATCAGCTCAGTCTGTTCTAATCTGTTGATCTTTAAGACTTTCCAACAGGTTCTACTTTTGTCCCGCCCAATCATATAAAAGTTCTAAAGTGAAACGAACATAAATACTCTCAGCATATTAGAATGAAAATCTAATAAGTGACAACTTCTGACTAGTTCCTATGAAAAGGAGAAACATGAAAAGATGTCGAAAGACAGAACTCGTTGAATACACGTGTAAGCTTGAAATGGGACAAACAAAGCAATATTAAGCTACTGTACATGACCAATGACTATAAGAAAATTGTGGATGTGGAATATAAAAAGATGATCCCACTCTAGTTGCAGGTACTAAATAGATAAATAAAAAAAGGGTTAGGTTCATGGCAACCATTTCAACGGCACAGAACTGTTGACTTAAAACCCAAAATTACAAATGTTCAGCAAGACATTTACAAATTTAGAAGAAAAATCGCACCACAAACACATAAATATAAAGATATTGGAATCTAAATTACTCTCTTTGTACGAAAATTAGAAACCGTTATAAAAATTAACTGGGCCTTGTTGAATGAAAATAAATGCCAGGAATACAACCCTAGATTTCACTTTTTTTCTAATATTCAAATAAGTGATTTCCTTCTGTTTTCCTCCTTGCCAAATAAACACAAATACAACTGCCCAGAGTGGCTTGGTGAATTTTGCCTCACAAGAAATATCTCGCATAACCTTGTGGTGTCACCACATATAGCATTGATGTGATGGTTCACAAAAAATTAATTACAATGATTTGGTTCAAGCTTCCCGATCTTTGTAATTGCTCTTTCCTCTCTCCATTTGTTTTCTCTTCCATGGATTAGGAAACAGATTTCATACCTAAAAGGTCAAAATTACCGGCTACCATCCCGTGATAAACACGAGAGATGCATTTACTTTCTGATACACCTTTCACTATTTCATCTGAAAAGTTAATGTTTATTACTTTCGCGCCAAAAGTGTGATAGATGCAAGGGAAAAATAACATCTCCCATCCTACCAGCTTAAGGCAAATTAAATCAAAACAATAATAGTTGGAGAAAGCAGACATAGGATGCCTAATGAAGTTCTATAAAAGTGAAGCGTGTTCGCATTTATCACGTCATGGAAAATTAAGAACTAATGTTTAAGACTAAAAAATAATGTTGGACACGTGTCCGGTAAAATAAAAAGCCCGAAATTTTTCACGGTAATAAGGTTAAATCAGCACAGTTTTAAAGTTAAATTCACTTATATCAATAAGAATGAAGTATACGCGTGGCAGATTCTTCAATCCAACCACAAAGTAAGAGAATAACTTTGCATTCACTTTTATAATTACAAGTTAAAAGAACCGTTTCAACGTCGTATCAGCTAACTGTTGGGTAACACTTCTATTTCCACTCAAGCAAAACATGCATGCACGCCCTTACGTACCAAATTTTCAGTTGTATAGGTTTCAATCATGGTTTGAGAATCTTTCACTGCCGCATCTATACTTGCAGTTGCACAACTCTCCAGTTGTATCCTACCTCCAGATCTGACACGATGTCATGCTAGTAATTCCATATTTTCGTCCATAATATTTTTGTCCATAAATTATACCAATTTACTAAATTCGTATAAAAAAAATGGGTGGATGATTGGATCAAAAAAATAAATGTCTCGACGTAAAGTTAAAGTGTTGAGCAGTTGAGTTTGCTCCAACCTATCTTCATCCCAAATGGAAATTCACTATGTAATCATTCCAATTAGTTTTGTTAGAGAAAGTTGGGCGAAGATTACCATATTCACAGGATAATTTAGGAGTTAAAGGGGAAAAAAGTTTTTCTGGCCAAGCTTTCCTGCATATTTCCATCAAGTTCTAGTAAATTTAGCAAGAAAGATGTGAAACAAACATATAGGGAAACCTCTGGATTTTTCTAAATCACAGCGAAAAAACTAACTATTTACAGCAATCATCAAGGTCTCCAAGATCAAAATCTACTGTGATGATGGACAATTTTTCAAATTCTAGGTTTTACATGAAAATAGCATTTTGTAGGGAATAATAAATGCCACGGGAAATTAAAGATCCAATTTTTGGTTTAATTTCAGTCTTCAATCAACGACCTTTGAACAACATCCTACATTCTTCCTTACCAGACAACAAAAATTCGTGCTTAAGCAACTACACATCTACAAATACGCAAGATAAACGATCGATCCATTGGAGGCAAAAAAGGGATCGAAACAATTCAATCACAAAACCATACCGATGATGTCTCATAAAGCCTGAACTTCTGCAAATAGCCGCAGCCAAAATGCTGCTCATTCTCTACAGCCATTCTTCCCATCCCGAGCCTTTTGTGCCCGGGCTTCAATCAAGTGATCAGCGCATAAAATAACCAGAGTCAACTCTGCCTTACAAACCCTAGACTACTTCAACAAATCACACCATACAAACATAAATGTATATACATATCTAGACACCAGAGTCCACTCCTACGAATCAAAAGTTTTATTGCATTGAAACTCCAGGCAAGTCCCAAACAATCAGGAAAATAAACAGCAAATAAAATCCAAAAAAAAATTAAGAACAAAACAACATATTCTTACGCAACACCAAGACTAATTGAAGCAAATATAAGAGAGAAACTCAGATGTTCTCAGGTGTAGATCGAGAGGACAATGGGAGAACCAGAGCTAATACGTTGACGGCTCCAGCCCAAATAGAATAGAGCATATTCTAGTATAAATGAATACATGCGTATAGAATAAATATTGTGTGTGTGTGTGTGTGTGTATTTGACATATTTGATATATTGTAATTCTGTTGTGTGTGNATATATATATTTTATAAAAGCTCACATTTTCGAAATAACATTTAAACGTTTCGCATTCATGCGCAGTACATAAAAATATAACATTTAAAAATGATCTTAAATATTCGACAGTGAAAATAGTGCAGTTTAAAATAACCAAACTCATCCCAAAATCATACATAAACATGAACCAATTAAAATCTTAAAAATCATCAACGTATGAAAATATTCATCTCCACTCAATCTCATAAAGTATAATGCGGAAAATATGCGGTCCTCAGGTCGTGTCACCTCATCAGGTCTGCCTACTCAGAGTTCGACACCTCCAGTCTCCTCAGCATCAAGCTCACCTGCATCACACACGTCTAGTGAGTCTAAAGACTCAACATACCTGTACCAGGAATAACAAGTACATATACATAGCACACAGCAGTGAAAAATATCATACTCAACATATCTTTCGTGAACTTAAAAGCATAACGTAAACGTGTCGTGTAAAATCATATCATATCAAATCATGTCATTTCGTATTATCATCTACTTATACATTTTCATTTGAATTGAATTCATTTCATTAGTTGTGAATTTCGTATCAGCTCTGACGCATGTTCAGTTCCTTATGTGTGAAGAAGTATTTCAGGCTTTTATGATCTGTGAAAATCCTGCACTTCTCCCCATACAGATAGTGTCTCCAGATCTTCAGGGCAAATACCACTGCTGCTAGCTCGAGGTCATGAGTCAGATAATTCTTCTCATGAACCTTCAGCTGTCTGGACGCAAAAGCTATCACTCTGTCCTGCTGCATCAGAACCGCGCCACGCAAAAGCTATCACTCTGTCCTGCTGCATCAGAACCGCGCCCAACCCAAGCTGAGATGCATCGGTATAGACTACAAATTCTCTCTGCCATGATGGCATAGCTAACACTGGTGCAGTGGTTAAGGCCTGCTTCAGTCGGTCAAAGCTCTCCTGACATTCAAATCCCCAATTAAACTTAGCGTTCTTCTTCGTCAAGGCGGTCATAGGTACCGCAATAGAAGAGAAGCCCTGGATAAACTTCATGTAATAATCCCAAGAAACTGCGGATCTCTGTCACGCTCTTCGGAACTGGCCAATCTCTGACTGCCTCAACTTTGCTGGGGTCGACCTCTATGCCATCCTGAGATAAAATGTGGCCCAAGAATGCCACCCTGTCGAGCCAGAACTCACACTTACTGAACTTGGCATAAAGTCGTCTATCCTGTAGAGTCTGCAATACTGTCCTCAGATGCCGACTGTGCTCCTCCCTGCTCTTCGAATAGATCAAGATATCGTCAATGAAGACTATGATGAACTGATCCAAGTACGGCTGGAATACGCGATTCATGAGATCCATGAAGATCGCTGGCGCGTTCGTCAGACCGAAGGGCATCACCAAGAACTCATAGTGCCCATAAAGCGTCCGGAAGGCGGTCTTATGCACATCTGCCTCCCTCACTTTCAGCTGAAGGTATCCGGATCGAAGGTCTATCTTAGAGAACACTGAGGCTCCCTGAAGCTGATTAAATAAGTCTTCGATCCTAGGTAATGGATACTTATTCTTCACTGTAACCCTGTTCAGCTCTCGGTAGTCAATGCACAGACACATGCTGCCATCCTTCTTCTTAACAAATTACACTGGCGTGCCCCATGGAGAAAAACTAGGGCGAATGAAACCCTTATCCAGTATATCATGGATCTGATCCTTAAGCTCCTTCATCTCTGCAGGCGCTAATCGGTAGGTTGCCTTAGATATCAGCACTGTCCCTGGCATGAGCTCAATAGATAACTCCACCTCTCTGTCGGTTGAATGCCTGAAACATCATCAGGGAACACACTGGAGAACTCGCTGACCACATCTATATCCTCCATCCTCTTACTGACTGGCTCTGCCACTGATATGATGCTGGCTAAGAACGTCTGGCAGCCTCTCTTAATAAGCTTCATCGCACACATGCAGGAAATGACGTGTGGGAACTGCTGATGTCTAGTTGCCTCAAATACAAATGGCTTCCCACTAGGAGGTCTGACAGACACTGACCTCTGGCGAAAATCTATGACTGCTCCATGAGAAGCGAGCCAGTCCATGCCCAGTATGATATCAAACTCTGGCAGCAGTAGTACTATCAGATCTGCCAATACTGCCTTCTGCTGCAATCTGAGCTCCAATCCTCTCACTATCCGAGATGTGGACATCTGATCCTCGGATGGAATCGATACTTTGAATCCTGAATCCATCGTTACTGGTATGATCCCTAGTCGCTTCACGAAAGATTCGGATATAAACGAATGCGTAGCTTCTGAGTCTAGCAATGCATGCGTGGCAACACCTGCAATATATATCTTCCTTGCGACAAAACATACTATCAAATATAATACTGTTGAACTTAAGGAATTCCTTATTGGAAGTTAACTCAAAATCCTCAAAATTTCACTGACCCCACCCAATTATAAATCTCCAAAAGTTTGAAATTCAACTTTAAAAAACTCATAAATTGCAAATTAACCCCTTAAAATTTCAAAATTTGCATTTTGGTCCTTAATTTACCCATTATAACAATTTGGTATCTAAAATTTTCAGATCAAACAATTAAATTCTTAATTCCAAGTAGGTATAGTATGCATCCTAATTTCTTCTACGTTATCGATCCCAATAATTTAATCATCAAACAAGCATTAAACCCACGCAATCATGCGAAATTAAAATCTTAAATAAAATGACACTACAAGAAAAATGATTTTCCGCAGCACGTCATCAACGGCGTGCATTAAAAGCACGCTGTGAATATTACTTTTAACGACGTGCACTCATATGTGCGCTGTTGATATTATTGCACTTGACAGTATTAACGGCGTACTTTAAAAGCACGCTGCGGATAAGTAATATCCGCAGCGTGCGTTTATGTGTGCCGTTAAAAAATTATATAAACGATAGCGTGCATGTAAATGTGCGCCGTTAATATTTAGCGATGGTTTTTTGAAAACCAACGCAATATTTATATTAGCGACAGTTTCTTTCATACCGTCGCTATATTAGCGACGGTTTGACATTAGCGACAGTTTAATACAACCGTCGCAAAATTCAAATTAGTGACGGTTATATTATAACCGTCTCTAATAGCGACGGTATAAGTACGTCCCTATTAGCGACAAATTAAAAACCGTCGCCATTAGCGACGGTTTAATACAAAACAGTTGCTAAGAGCGACGGTAAAACCAAAACCGTCGCAAATTGTCTTTAAATATCACCATTCGAACCATATCCTACCACACCACTTCATAAAACTTAAAATTTTTCTCTCTCAAGCAATTTAAATTTCGATTTAAGGTACGTGTTTTTGTTTCGATTTTTTTTAAATTTCGATTTAAGGTACGTTTTTTTGTTTCAATTTTTTGTAAATTTTTAAGTGTTAGTTAAGATGAATATTGTTATTATAGTGTACGTTTTTTTAAGATTTATTAAATTATAAACGTAATTTTTTTTATTGTAATAACAAGATTAGCGACGGATTTTATTTTAATTCGGTCGCTAAATAGCGACGGGATTTTTGAAACACCGTCGCATAGTAACGACGGAATTTTAAAACCGTCGTTAATTAGCGACGGTTATGCTATGACTATCAACAGCGTGCGTAGGCGCGCCGCCAATAATAGTTTGTATTAACGACGTGCTTATGAACGCCGCGGATAATCTTGAACTTTCAACAGCTTGCAACTTTGCAGCGTGCAATGTGAGCTGCGAAAAGCGAATTTGCGCGCTGCGAAAAGCCATTTTTGTTGTAGTGTGATTACCGGTAATCAGTGTCAAGTCTGGCGCTGCCTCCGCCTCCTCGGCATGCATCACATAAGCCCTACCAATAGTGGGACCCTTGTTCTGAGGGCAATCTGCAGCCTTGTGCCCCTCCTGCTTGCATACGAAGCATCTGTAGGTGCCCCACATGCATTTGCCATAATGATATTTGTTGCACTGCTCGCAAAGCGGTTCTCCCTCCTGCATAGGAACCCCTGATGCCTGAGGTGGCCTCTGCTGTCCTGGCCCCCTGTGCTGACCCTGGGACTTCTGCTGTCCCTGCTGTCTAGATGGCCCGGTACACTGTTTCTTCTGTGGCTGTGCACTGGACTGGGCCTGATGCCGCTTCCGCTGCATCTAAAAATCTATATCTCGCAGTGACTGCTTTGCCTGAAAAGCGCAGGCAGTGGCCTCATCATAACTCGCCGGCCTCATCAGCATGACGTCTCGACGGATGGTAGGTCTCAGTCCATCTAGGAAATGCCTCAGCTTCTGGGCAGCATCCCCTGCTATCATGGGCACGAAGTGGCAGCCCCTGTCAAACTTGCGGATGAACTTCGCCACTAATAATTCCCCCTGTCGGAGGCTCATGAACTCTCTCGTCAGGCGGCCCCTGACGTCAGCTGGGAAATATTTCCCGAAAAACATCTCCCTGAATCTGGCCCATGTGAGAGTAGCCACATATACAGCATGTGCGGCTCCCTCCCACCAAAGGGACGCTTCATCTCTCAGCATATAGATGACGCACCTGGCCCGGTCGCCATCCCTCATCTGCAGATAATCAAAGTGTAACTCCAGCGACCTAATCCATCCCTCTGCAACAAATGGATCAGTAGTACCCCCGAACTCCTTCGGGTTGAGCCTATGGAACTGCTCAAAGATATCATTCTGCTGTCTAGGAACCTGCTCCAAAAGTCTAGCCATACCCTCGAGGACTCGGGTAGCTGGGTCCCCTGGCGGTGGTGGTGGAGGACCCCTGCCACCCTCAGAAATATCATTCACTCTGACCATCCTGGATTCGCGTCTGAGAGGCATATCTGAATACAATCCAATTAAGACGTAACCCATCATGCAATTAATCTAGTTTTGAAGTTAATGGACCTTACAGTGTAAAAACAATTAAACATAAGCAGTAAATCATCATATTGCGTAAATCATGAAATCATGCAGGTGATAACAATAAATCATTTAAAACATTTAAATCGTAAAGCTTACAGACTTGAGGCTTTATNCTCTCATTATGAAAATAACATTTAAATAAATCATATGCATGCAATCCTACTTAAAAACACCATTTAAAAATTATCATAATTAATTACTAATAAAATATACGAAGTAAAATAAGCGAGTGAAATCCTACATCCAACAGTAAAATATAAACAACGTATAAAATCATCGTATCCTCTACAAAACAAAGAAAATCGTATAAGTGCGGAAAAAGCATAAGTCTTCGGGTCGTGTCGCCCACCAGGTCTGCTGACTCAGAGTACAACACCTCCCGTCTCCTCATAATCTAACTCACTTGCATCACACACGCCTAGCGAGTCTAAAGACTCAACACACATGTACCAGGAATAACAAGTACATATACGTAGCACACAACAGTAAAAAATAGCATAATGAACATACATTTCATGTCTGCCGTAAAATTGTGTACATAATCGTATCCTGTCAAAACATAGTAAGATCATAGCATGCATAATCGTATCGGCATATACGTGTTAATTTACTTAATTTGAGTTCAGTTCATTAGCTGTGACTTTCATATCATCATGTCAGTCGATGGATCCATCTACGTGTAACCGCGGTACCCGGCGGCGAGGATCATCAGCGACAGCATTACCCGCCCACTGAGTTCCGGCCTTACATGTCATCGTGTCATCATGTCATTGTGTTAGTCACAACTAAATCACTTCCTTCAAAACGTGTCACGTATTCATCACTTAAATAAAAGCAAGTATATACGCAATTTTTCCTTTAAACCAAGCATGAACCATAATTATCATAACTGCGTAAAAATCGTAAACATGATGCATAAACATTTAAAATAGCATAAATTTGTGCTCAGGGCGCTGTCTTGACAAAAATCTCACCCAGGGTGCAAAATGACCATTTTGCCCCTGAAAATTCAAAAATTATCATTTCACCCTTGGACTTCTAAAATTGACCCGAAGCTTACCAGACTCCTTAAAATGTCCCAAAACATTTTTAAAAGTATTCCTAAACGTAAACTCGAACCAAATTCACAACTTCATCGATTCGTTTTAAAACTTGGACCGGACTCTCGGTTTTAACCGAATCGACTAGAAACTTAATCAAATTTTCTCAACTTTTTATCATACCTTAAAAACGCAAAAATGTTCCTAAAACCATGTCATTAGCCCCTTTAACACACGACTGAAAATTTCCAGAAATTCACCTAACTCTCGGCCATCCCCTTTCCTAAAATCCCATTACAACACATGGCCCCCAAACCATAATTCTTTCGGTCCTCCCTTCTACAACCACCTGTCAAACCATTAAACTCACCATTAGGAACCTAACTACCCTTCTAAACTAAGCCAACCCAAGCAAAAGCCACTACACAACTCAAAACCCACGCTGCACACCAAAACCCACGACCATTCAATACCATCGATCCACCACAGCACCAGCAACTCACAGCTCACTCTAGGACCTGTAACGGACCCATGTGGGTCAGCTCCAAGGCCAAGGACGAACCATGCACCGCTGCGACTCCCATTCGCTCGATCTACACCAACCATCCCTCACGCAGCAAACAAACTTTCGGCCCTTCAACTTACAACCCCAACCCGCTTTCTAATCCTTGAAACAGCATCCTGTCACCAATATCATCCTCTTAACAACATAACACAGCATCCCCCTTGCACAATCACCAACGAAAACGTGAGAAGTGAGCAGCAAATGAAAGAATGCAATAAACCCATGAAAAATCCACTAATCCTCTCTACCCATGCTTGGATCGAGAGTTTTACATGCATACATACATACACACCACTAATATGGCATGCGTGATGCAGAAAGGAGGTTGCAAGCGTGCCTGATGAGTGGAAGAACAAGAATGGTGCAATGGAGACCCGAAAGAAGATTTTCTTTTGCAAACCAAGAGAGAACCGACGCCTTCAATTGTTGAGCTCTGAAACCGAGGGTGGTGAATGCTGAATGGGAAGGGAATCTGAATGGAGAGGGACGTATATCAGCTGTGGGGGGTTACGGGAGGTTAAGGGATTTAATTAGGCTTAATGAGATTGTAATTAAAAAGGTTAATGGGCTCTAACCTTGATAATTAAAGGTTTAAAAGAATATTTAAGCCCGATGAGCCTAAAATTTCACTCGTTAAATTCAAACACACTCCCGAAAAATATTTCGGGTTGAAAAGATCTTAAAAATATTAGCCGAACTCTCAAAAAGTCTCCCAATTCGATAAAATTTACTTTCTGTTAAAAATTAAAATATTGCGGGTAAAAATACACAAAAATTCTCATTTTTAAAAAATACACTTAAAAACTTTTAAAATTAATTTATAAAATAAATCGTGTATTTAAAATAATTTTCCTGAAAATTATCCGGTCTCCGATCCTCGTTCAAGCGTGAAAAGCATTTAAAAAACCATAATGCATGAACTTTTAAAAAGTTCATGAATTAAATCCTATCATGCATGAATTATGCATAAAACACATAAAAATAATTAAACATATACTTTAAAATAAAACCATAGATTGCATGCACTCAGGTTACGTGAATTAAATTCCTGGACTTTACAGAATCAACATAAATCGCTGTCAAAGGAGTCAAGGTTCAATATGTTATGCCAATACAATTTATGCATGAATGCAACACAATAAACATTCAAGACACATAATAGCAAACAACATCCACTGAATATTCTTACACGCCAATATAAGCGTCATAATGATATAGGTTTGAGCGTACCTCAACTATAACGTACAATACCACAGTAATTTCTTAAGGACTTTCTGATGAACTCGTCCAACGATATAACCTACAATATAAATTCGCTATACACTTCAATATATTGTATTCTAACCGACTAAAAAAATTAAATCGGCTCGGTTAACATTTGAATTCTGAGCAGCCTATAAAACCCGTTTAAAATCTAAAATTTCAAGCTTAATACCTCAAGAATATAAGCTAAAATGCACAACAGTGATCTCACGGAGGTGGCTCGCCAGAAAATTCGCTGGAAATACTGTTCCCACGTCGGAAACGAGCTGAAAATAGCTGAAAACATGGGGAAAATAAAGGGCTTCAATTCCTTGCTCAATAAACCCCACATCAACAAGAAAAAACCGAAGCTAGAAGCTAACCAAATCGGACAAAGAATGAAACACAGTGGTTGGCTCGAACGTGAAGGATGGAGTTATGTTTCTGCCGATTCAGCTCAGAGACGGAACACGTAGCTAGGTAAAACCGACTGCTGGACTATCGTTCTACTACTCCGGCAGCTGGCGGCGCGACGCGACTGATGCAGAAAGAAGAGGAAAGGCGCAACGAGGTGCAAGGCAGGGGATAAGCTTTTCTCTTTGGCTACTGATACACAATAATATGAAATGGGTTGGGTTAAATATTAATTGGAAATGGGCTGGGCCTATATATATTGGGCCTCACAACCACCACCACAGTTTAAAGATGATGCCATTGAAATTTGAATTATTTATTGAGTAAATTACGAAATAATAACTAAATAATAATAAAGAGAATATTGATTGTAGATAAAACTATAACACAATTATTTAATATATTTTGAGAAATAATAGCAAAGAGAAAAATTGATTGTAGAGAAATGTACAATTGAGAGGAATTGATGTGTGAAAATATTAAAAAAAAAGTGATCTTGTATTTATATTTGACTAGTGGGGTAAAAAAATATATATATATTTGCAATTTGGCCCTATTAAATACTTATTGTGGTGTGGTATTCAGTGGCCGTTGACCCAAAGGCATTTAATTTTTTCTTTAAAAAAAATCGAGTTCTGGGCTAGTTCCGGGTCGAATTCGATAACGGTTTCGGATCCGATTCACACATACCCATGCTTACATTCAATAATGAGCGACACTTCATCAATACTCACATAAGTATATATGATAGGTATAACACATCAAAACTCTATATATAGAAAAGTTTGAACCATTGTTTTTTAAATTATATATATATTGAGATCTCTGAAAATTTTAAACATATTCTTTAATTTTTTTTGTTATTTAAAATTTTAATATGACGCACATATTAANGTAAATCAATATTTTTATGTATTTTGTAAAGAAAAAAGTTAACCAAAATTTTATATATCCCTACTAAAACTTGGGATCAACATTTTGTTATTTTATATTTTATTTGTATGATAAAAAATTTATTGCAATATTCAAAATATTAAATTTTTATTTGTTTTTTTAAAATAAATTTTTTAGTTGTTGATGTAAAAATGTTTTCATTTAAATTTTTTAAGATAAATCAAAATTCTACAACAAAAAGAAAGTTAATGTAAAGGTCATTTTGTCTAATGATCGACAAATTAGATATTTTACACTTTTTTGAGTTTACATAACACTTCTCATATTTAGCAGTATTAATTTATAGAGAGATAGCAGATAAAAATTGTTACAAATAAAAACATTCATATTATGTGTTTTTTTAGAAGCATATTAAGTTACATTCCATTAAATTCAACAATTTGAATTCAAATTCAGTATTTATAATGTGGTCTTTCAATTCTTTGGGTTTTATTATGTTACTTTACATTAAATTCAAGATTTTGAATTCAAATTTAGCATTTATGTAGTTCTTCAATTTTATTTTTATTATAAAAATAAGATCTTTTTGAAAAAAAGTAAAATATTTCAACTTTTTTTCAAAACGATCTTAGTGTCATTACCATACGATTAGGGATGTAGATGAATATCACGGACATGCTAAAAAAAACATTTGTTCTAAATAATCAACACTACAAAAAAAAATGCCCAACGACAACGGTTTTTCACCGTTTGCCTTAAAGTCTATCGCTAATTTTAGCGACGGTTTTTTCATGATTTCTGTCGCTAATTTTTTCATTAAAATAAAAAATTACTTTTAATAAGTTAATAAATCTAAAAAAATTACAATTTGACTATGCTAACAATATTCATGATCTTAACTAACACATAAAAATTTACCGAAAATTAAAGCGAAAAAATTTACCCTAAATCGAAATTAAAATCGTTTAAGAGAGAAAAATTTTAAGTGTTATGAAGTAGGGTGGAAGAAAATGAATCGAAATGCGGGTATTTATAAACAGTTTGCGGAGGTTATTGGTAAAACCACGGTTATTGGTAAAACCGTCGCTAATAGCGACTGTATTTTCAAAAATGTCGCATAATCTATATTAGCAACGGTATTTTCAAAACTGTCGCATGTTTAAATTTTGCGACGGTTTTACTTATAACCGGCGCTATATTTAGCGACGGTTTTACTAAAACTGTAACGTCCGAAAAACCAACCTACGTAAACCAAATGCATGCAAAATTGTTTTAATTGCTTAATCGTTTTATTTAATTATTTTTAAATGCTTACATGATATTTATTGTATGATTAAATGTATGATTGCATGATTAAATGATTATGTGACATGTTTTCATGAAATTAATGATTTTACCCGAATATTCGATAATAGGCAGGGGAAAGGAGACCGGGGACGACCAAAACAAGAATATGTAATTTTATTTATTTAATGGCAAGACTTTCTAATATGATTTAAAAATGATTTGATTTTCCTAAAAATGTTGGAGTTCGAATTATTTTACGAGTCGAGCTCGATTTTTCCCGAGAAGCCGATTTTGGGCAAACAAGAAGTTTCAAAAGATCAAAAATATTATTTTTGGGAAAATTATTTTATAAAATTTTATGTTTTAATTAAATAAGTGTTATTGGACCAAATTTAATTAATTTAAGTAGGCTCAATTACCCTTAAGCTTGCAAGCCCAAAATCGAAACCCATTAATATGTTAATTAAATTATAAATAAGTGTTTTATGTCTTCAAAACCTCTTAATTCAGCCTCCAAAACAGCCGAGAACACCTTGCACACACTCACAAGTATTTTCGAAAATTTGGGAAGGAAAGAAGCTTGTGTTCTTCGTCATTCGATCGTCCAACGTCGCACCCTCGCCGAAATCGTATATTCGAGCGTTATAAATGCAAAGGCATGTTTCTTAAACTCTTTTAAAACATTATACAAATCATAATATGCTTGATTTAATTGTTTATGAATGAAAAATATTGGGTTTGATTATTTTACGGTATGATTCGTATTTTTGACGTTTTTATGATTTTACGCTTGTTTTAAAAGAATCGTTATTAACCCAACACGCTGCCAATACATGATATAATATGATAAAATATGACCAAACATGACAATTTTTTTAAAAGAAATAAAGCTGGAAAATCGTGGAAGAAAGAAGAGAAAACCGTGAGTTGCATGGCTTGTACAAAATTTCAAGGGACTTGGCTAGGGTGCATGGAGGCTTGGGGCTCGACTAGATCTGAGGGTTGGGTCCTAAGGGTCGTGGCTAGGTCCTAGGAAGAGTCCTAGGATATCTAGGACTCGTGGTTCAGGCTGGGGAGGAGTCCACGAAAGCAAGGACTCTCCCCCAAGCACTTCTCGCGCTGGATCAAGGAGGTGGCCGAGTGTTTCAGAGGGTGGCTCGGTTTGGTGCTGGGCTTGGTGGTCCATCAGGGTCTATGGTGATGGGCAGGGGTCGGGCCAGGGGCTGGAGTGGCTTGGGTCACTGTTGGCTAGAGCCAAACGAGAGAAACGCGAGGAAGCTCCATGGTGCGCAGGTTGTGGTTCTTGCTTTCAGGGGGTTCGCTGCAGGGGTGGAAGGGCCTGGGCTGGTCTGGGTTGGGTCTGGACGTGGTCCAGGGATGGTTAGGGTTAGGTGGGCTCGGTGGTGGCTCGGCGGGAGGAGTCCTAGGGTCACTAGGAGTCTGTGTGCGTGAGGTTGTAGCAGCGAGGGGTTTGGGTTGTGCGCAGGGGGAGAGTTGCGTGGGTTAGGGCTGGTCCGAGGGCTTGGGCTGGTCTTTGATGAGTCTGAGCGTGGTCTAGGCTCGGTGAGGGTCAGTACTGGTTGATGGTTCAGGGGTTGTAAGGTTCCTAGAAGGGTTAGGAGTCCTAGTGCTCCTAGGAGACTCACGCACACACACTTGTAGTTTTGGTCTCAGTTTCCAAGCGAATTTGGGCAAGCTACGGGATGGTTCTTTGGGCTGGGCTTGGTCAAGAGGGTGCCTAGATGGGTTGGCTTGGGTTTGGCTTGAGGTGGCTCGAAAAAATAAGGAGATGGCTCGGGTGGTTCGATAATATGTCGATTTCAAAAATTAAAGAACTAAAATTGAATCCATGGGTCCACGGGTGTGGCTCATGACTTGGAGGGGTAAAATAAATAATAAAAATGCTATGTTTAAAATTTGGGATCAAAATATTGAGTTTTAGATTTTTCCGGGATTTTATCGTCGCACGAAACGCTAATTAAAGAATTAATTGAAAAGCCTAGTTTTAAGCTTCATAAAATTATGGAAAATTATATTTAAGCTTAAATAATTAATTATAATAATCCCATGTCATTAAAAGTGAGAAAAAGATAAATTCGAGAATTTTTACGTCCAAGAGCAAAACAGTCTTTTTACACTTAGGAAAATACGAAAACGCTTGGCAGCGTCACGAAGGATCATAACGCATGTTAAATGATATTATATGATTTAAAATGATTTTGATGATAATATGTATTTTTATGATTTATGTTAAAGCTGTGCAATTTATACTGTTTAAAATGCTATTTTTGGAAAGCTGTCTTATGTTATGATTTTTTAAAAAAAGGAAAAATATTTTGAATGATGTGAGTTGACTGTGACAAATGATATGATATATGATATATGAGTTGTGGAGATGACGTGAGAGCCAAGGCCCCAAAGGGAACTCATATTCGGGCCAAGGCTCCAGAGGGACCCCGTTTACGAGCCAAGGCCCAAAGGGACCCCGTCTATGGGAAAAGGCCTCAGAGAGATCCCGACGATCGTATTTCCACGGTGGAGCCTAGTGCATACCCCTTGAACCATGTGGAGCTAAGACTGCAGTCGACCAAAAGATAAAAGCTAGTCACTTTCGAGGATCAAACTTTACTCAAAATGATATATGATTGAAAGCTTATGATAAAAAAAGATTTTTATGATATATGATTTATTATGAGGATTAAAGCTATTTTTAAAATGATTTATTTATGCTTAAAACTTATTTTAAATGATTTTTTTAAGGATTTATTTAAGCTTAAAGTTATTTTAAAATGATTTTACGATTTATGATTTAATTATGCTAAAATGATTTTATATGGTTTGTTTATATTCAAAAGCTATTTTAAATAAAAATATGATTTTAATGCATGTGATTGTATATGTATTATTTGTTGTCCATGTTTAGAACGTGCTGAGTCTTTAGACTCACTAGGTTTGTATGATGCATAATTTGATGATTTATGGGAGGCGGTGACAATTGAGGGGATCAATAGTTTTATGATTTAAAGATTTATGTTAATGATTTTTATTAGAGATATTTTTATGCTTTATTTTTATTGTTAGTTGATCTTTCTAAAGATCAATTTAGGAATTTTGGTTAGTCGATGCTTTAGGATTTATTTTATACACTCGAGAGTTCATATGTTAAGTTTATTCATTTGGTATTTTTGGAGTTATGATATATGCTTTAGTATAAAAAAAAAATTCGAGGTCATTTAAAAAAAAACCGCTAAGTAAAACCGTCGTTAATTTAAAAAATGTGACATATTTACTTTAAACCGTCGCTAAATTTAGCGACGATTTTAAGCAAAACCGTCAATTTTGAAATTAGCGGCGGTTTTAATTTAGCGACAGTTTGTAGCAAACCGCCGCTAAATTTAGCGACGGTTTTGCTGGCAACAGTTTACACAAACGATTGTTGTTTGTCCAAAAAACACTCTAATCGACAACGATTTTCTAAAATCATTGTCGATTGTCCAAAAAACACGCTAATAACCGTTGTCATAAACGCTCAAAGACAATGGTTTTATAGAACCGTTGTCATTGACCATAAAAACCGTTGTCTTTAACCCCCAAAAGACAATGATTTTATAAAATCGTTGTCTTTTGCTTAAAAGAACGCTCTACGACAACGGTTTTAGTGTTGATTAGGAAATTTCTTGTAGTGCAAATTTGTTCTGAACTTGAGCTTAAATTATTTTATTCGATAGACTCGTGAGCTTCAATATTTCATTACTACAATATAATTATATAGTATAATATATTTCAAGTCTTCAAGTATTTATTTTTTAACAGTAGTTTGAATAGATCGTAAACATATAATGAGCATAACAACCCTATTGTTCCAATGAAGAGAATAACCTATTATTAGCTTTTCGGAGAATTTCTCGACAAACAATTTCATTTCAAATCTTTTGAGTAAAACTCAAACTCAAACAATTTCATTTCTAACTCGATTCGATTCATTTACATTCTTAATTATATTATTTATTTTTGGTAGTGTAAGCATGCTTTTGATTTGATTGCTTCATTATTAATGAATATTCATAAGGTACAATGTACATGGACCAATTGAGAAGGTAATCCAAACTAATTTTGATGGCAAAGGTTGGTCAAGTTCCCTTGGGGCTTGGAGTCACGATTGATGGAACATAAGCCAACACTTTTCATCATTTTTTTTTCCAAATTTTACTCGGATTTTGAATCTATGAAGACTTGAAGTTTAAGTGTTTTTAAATAAAACAAAAGACGCCATTGTTGAATGCGCATAGTAATATAAATGGTGTATACTATACTATACATATATATTCGGACAAAATTTCTTTCTTTTTCCTTTATGAATAATTATCGTCCCCAATTGCTTCGACTGAGAAGTTTTGCATTTAAATAGAGTAGCAAATTTATTTATTTATTTTTCTCTTTTAAAAAAGAATATTCACTCAACAGTTTTCAGTAAAAAAATTTTCTTTTTTCCAAAAATTCATACGCATTTTTTTTTCTAGCTACAATTAATTGGGTTTAGAGGACTTTTCTTTCTACCAAAATTGGGAGCGGTGGATGACACTTAACCAAGAGGCCGTGTCAAAAAAATATATGTTCTTTGATATGATATTTGACTAGTTTATAAGCTCTAAAAAAACAACTTAAAAATTATTTTAAAACTTATTAGATTTTATAATTTGTTTGGTAAAAAAAATTAAAAACAACTTATATGCTGTCAAAATAAGCTATCTGACAACTTATAAGCTAGAGTAGCGAGGGGATGTTGATTAGGTATCTGAAATAGAATAATCTAATATTTGAAAAATATTAGGTGACTAAGATTTTTATGACGGAAATAAAATAATCAGTCATTAATTTTTATTTTTGTCTGTGGTCACATTTTGACGATGAAAATTGATTTTGTTTGTGGTCACATACATTTTAATTTTTTGTCTTTTGATTTTAATTTTGTTGCAAATCTAATTACGTTGAAATCTTGTGGATGAGAGTCAAATAAATTCACCAACTCACTCTCAAAATAATTTACAAATTTTAATGGTGTGACCAACAGTAGCATGTTGTAATAACGGCTTGTTCTTTCACTTCAAATCTGAAATAGTAGCCGATTGTTCAATATGTGTTGACACGTGAAATCGTGCTCATTTATTTGTCTCACCAAATACTTTCAAAAAAAAATCAAAGAGAAAAATACTTTCAATTTTTTTTAACACAGAGCAAGATTCAACCACAAATGCCTCGAGATCATTGACCAATTTCTCATAATTGTTTTAACACACTCTCGGGGCAAGATCATAAATTTTATCCGGAATTAATGCGAAATTATTCAAACGTGGAACAAACAAGAAATTAAATGAAGGAAATTGGTTGGCACAAAAGATTTCATGTGGTTCGATTCCAATTACGCAACGAGCTAGTATGGAGCTTTGTTTTTCAAAAAATTTCAAAGATTTCTTTAATCTTCTTAGGTTTGGTATAACAAACCAACTTTTAAATATTGAATTGATGTTTGTATTTTTGAATATGATCCTCCGTAGCTTTTAAAAGATGTAAAAATTATAGCATCTAAACAAATTTTTGTTAGATGGCAAGCTATATTAGCCTGTTTTGATTTCGATATTATAAATATCTCTGTAAAATCCAATTCTTTACTAGATTTTCTAACAAGAAATTTTTTACAGGAATCCAACCTAGAAGACAGTCTTAAAAAGACAGCAATGGAGAAAAACCACTAAATAAACCTATAACTAATAAAAAGGTTAGTACAGAAAAGGATAATATTACTTTGACAGAGGATAATTTTGATCCTATTACTGAATTCGCAGATGACAATACTGCAAATGATATCCAATACTATCATAATGCAATATTTGCATTTAAAGGTTCTAAAGAAGAACTTAAATATACACATATACTTTCATGATATATAAATTGTTGTCTTGTTGATAATGATCTAAAAGGTCTATCTCTTATTCATATAGCTCAAAGCTATCTAAATAAATATTTACAACTAATTTATGGAAGAAAAACAAGAGATTAATTTGAAACAATTCTAGTTGAAACTGGATCCGTTGAAATTCAACACATTGATCGAGCTAGAGACTATGCATTTTCTAAAATGAATATTAAAAAGGTAATACCGACTGTCAATTGGGGTTTGCCTTCAGGACAAGCTCGACATCTAAATACTATTCTAGCTATGCCAAATATGTATAATTATCTTGATTATATTAAGGCTTGAGATAATATCCTTATTTATGAAAAATCTGAAAGAATACATTCATGGTGGATTAAAATCCAATTAGAATCTAATAATCAATTCTTACCAACCTGGTTTAAAACATTTTTCTTTTTATGGGGTTTAATGTCTATTATATTACCTTGTAATGTTAAACATATCCGGAAAAAGTTTCAACAAGCTAATACTCAGCTTGAAGCACTTCTCGCTATATTACAATTTTCAATTCATTATATTGTTCACTGGATCATTAAATGAGAATACGGTCTACAAGACCAAGTAAGAGAAAAATGTGAATTAGAATTCACTCATATTATTCTTGTTCGAAAAATTCTAATCAAATGGTGGGGAAAAGAAAATTTCTTCGCCGAAGGAAAAACTTATTACCGCCATGAAATAATTGCAATAGGACCGCAAAATAGGTCATGAAGAATTTAAATTCAGAGACTCCTACACATGCTACACTCCTAAAAGAATTGTTCCAACATATGGACAAAAGAACAATTTATGATATATGGACAGAGGTTTTTGGAGATATATCTCAACCTTCTTCTCAATCATCTTCTTCCAAAGAGAAAGATAAAATTATTGAAGACATTAATATGGTTGATCAAACTCATGATGCATAAGATCCATACGAAGATGAAGATCTGTTTTCTTTAATAAATTCCTAAAAACCCACAATGGTTCCTCTCTTTTTAAAAATATTAGAGAAAAAATTAATTTTGAAAAAATTCAAGAAAAAATAAAAATTATTTCAAAAAATATATCTAAAGAAATTGTTAAATGTCTCTCATAAGTTTGATTAAGTATTTGCGAGTTGTATATATGGAGTTAGACAATCATCCACCATTGAGCAAGTTTCTGGTTGAGTTATGTCAAAGTCTCAATCTTAACATGGTACCAGAGACAGGATTCTGATAAATGACTCAGGCCTACCGTTATATATTGGACTGCTCTATGAACCACTTCATAATGTTTTGTAAACTTCACGCTTCATTTGTTCATTCATGGACATCAAGAGGTGTGTTAATATCTCACATCGACTAGATTAAGAGGGTGCTTAACAGAGCTTATAAGCTCTAAAAGCATCGTATGATTTGTTTTAGAGCTTATGAGCTCTCATAATTTGGTTGGTTGAAAAAGTTACAAACAACTCATAAGCTATCAAAATAAAATGTTTGACAGCTTATAAGTTGCTTTTAAAAAAAGAGCAAGTCTCTTGTGAGACGGTCTCACAAATTTTTATCTATGAGACGAGTCAACCCTATCGATATTCATAATAAAAAATAATACTCTTAGCATAAAAAATAATATTTTTTCATGGATAATTCAAATAAGAGATTCGACCCACGAAATTGATCCGTGAAACTGTCTCACAAGAGTTTTTGTGTTTAAAAAATTGAATACCCCACATTTTTCAAAAAGATCTTATTTTATATTTCACTTTTCCAAAATATCTTTATATATCTTCTTAAATCTTCATTTTATTATTACTTCTTAAATCTTCACTTTATCACTTTTTTTATATCAAATTTTAATTATGATTTGGTTCTCTCTTTTTATCAGAATCTAAAAAAAAGTGAATTTTTTAGGAATTTTTGAAAAATTCAGAATTACGTAAATGGGATTTTCGAACTTCTAAGGCTGTAAAAATTTTATATTTAAATATATTATGCCTTAAGATTGTCAAACGTTAACTTCGAAATTATTTTGAAATAATTATAATTGTTCGAGGTTTATTGGATTAAAGTAACAATTATTTAGTGTTGGTAATATTGATTTGATTCAGTTAGCCATAATAAATTAAACTAAAGTGATATTTTATGTTGTAGATGGCACCAAGGAGAAAAGAAACTCAAGAATGAAAAAAAGGAAAACCATCAACTCATTTTTTAAACAAAAAGAGCACACATCGGCAAGTCAGGACCATTCTCCATCCAATATTGATGTCTCAAATCCCAGTGATCAATAGCTTAACAAATCTCCTAGAATTGATGTTGATGTGAGGTCTCTTGAACCTGACCCGGCATTACGTACTCCGATAAGAAAATATCATGTTAATCAAATGGATGAAATTAGACGAGCTTATATCAAGATGGGGCCATATCAACCAATTAAGAAAGAGTATCCACGGACCAAATTTAGAAGTCAAAATCGACGATTCCAAAGTCACTGGGTCAAAAAATTTTCTTGGTTAGAGTACTCTCCTTCGAAAGATGCTGCATTTTATTTTCCGTGCTTCTTGTTTGAACATAAGCATCCTCGTAATCCTGCATTTACAATTGATGGATTCAAATATTGGAAGCGAGTTAATGATGGCGATATATGCGCATTTTTTATACATATAGGATGCAATACTTCACCACATAACAATGCTGTGGAATATCTTGACAATTTGATGAACATACCTCGTCATATTGACAAAGTGGTAAATACACAATCTTCAGAAGAAAAACAGAAGAACAGATTGCGGCTTACAGCAACTATTGAAAGCATTAGATGGTTCACTTTGCAAGCATGCGCATTTAGACGGCATGATGAATTTCCATCTTCTAATAATCTTGGAAATTTTATCGAGATGATAAATTTTATAGGAAAAATGAATAAGAGTATTGGGGACATCGTCTTAGAGAAAGCTCCTAAGAATGCAAATTATACTTCACCAGATATTCAGAAAGATGTCTTAAATATCATTTCCAACCAAGTGAGAGCCATGATTCGTAAAGAAATTGGGGATGCAAGATTCTGCATTTTAGTTGATGAAGCGAGAGATGCATCTAACAAGGAGCAGATGGCTATTGTATTAAGATTTGTGGATACTGAAGGCTTTTTACTAGAGCAATTCTTTACTATTGTACACGTGACAGATACAACTGCTGCAACACTTAAGAAAGAAATATTTTGATGCACTTGGTCGTTATGACTTGCATATCCACAACATGCGTGAACAGGGATATGATGGTGCTAGCAATATGCGCGGTTCTTGGAATGGATTGCAAGCTCTTTTCTTGAAAGATTGCTCGTGTGCATATTATGTACATTGTTTTGCTCATCGGCTTCAACTAGCATTAACTGCAGCTGCTGAAAAAGAGGTATCCATTTGGTTATTCTTTTCAAAATTGAATTCAATTTGCAATCTCATCAATGCCTCTCCTAAACGGCACGGTGAGTTACATTCTGCTCAAAGAATTGAAGTTGCACATATGGTAGCTACTGGTGAACGTGATACAGGTAGAGGATGTAATGTAGCGCCTTTACCCGAGCCACTACTAAACATACCAATAAGCATGCAACATTAAAACTTAATAACAACAATTAAACAGCGGAAACCAAATAACTTAATCATCTTACAACCCAAACGAAAACAGAACAAACAACGGCAGTCTTAAACATTAATACAACCATATCGAAAACATAATTCTGAACGAGAAAACGATAAACCACACATAAAACCTCCACTAGATCACCACCGAAAACTCAACTGCTCTAGCCACTGGCCTGGTCTTCCGAACCGTCCAACCTAAGACCTGTCCCGTGGAATGGGGTGCCCAAGATGAAAACAAGGACGTGAGCGACAATCGCCCAATACAAGAATATACCAGTATACAAACTGATATGATGCATGCGAAAATGCAATATGCTCAGATATCAAGAATCAAGTCAAGAATCTCATGCTCAGTCTAGAGGCGCCTGAGTGTGTAGTCTCTGATCTGCCCTAAGCATGTTTTGGCTCCCACACTCATCATCAAGACGTGGACCTACAATGTTCAGGTCATCAGACCCCGCGGGTCCTGTCGGACACTGTAGCTCTCGATGCCCCATCGTCCACAATACATAATAGGGCTGAGCGGCCCCAACAAACGAGGTATATCTCAAAAGATATCAGGCTCAACATGATATGTCATGCATAATATGCCAAAGCAGTAAAACATGTATCATGCAACAGATAAATATGCAGCATATAAGTGTGTACACTACGTTTGGATATCTCAGTCAGTACATCACGTACCTCACTAAACAATCTGACAGAAAGCTCTTAACCTAGACAATACCAACAATATGAAATCACTATCAAACCAGATTCTGAATTACCAAACATGCTATAAAGTTCTTTCTAAAGGCTTTAGGATTATACCTGCGTCCGTCATCAGCCCACTGATGATGTCTCGATCTCAGTTCACCGACCCTCCTCGAGTCGACACTAGCTCCGAAACTTCCCGACACCAAAGTACCCTAAAAACTGGCTAGAAAACCTAAGATATAAGGAAAAAACTCTCTCTCTGAAGGATGCGGTGTAGGAAACAAAAGAATTCGGCTTTCATTTATAGGCTGCATCCGGACTAGTTCGGAAATGCGAATCAATCTTATCTGCCACATGTCAGAATCTCATTCGTCTGATTGGATTTCTCGAGATAACGTAATCAGAAGTAGATCGGGTTATCCATTTAAAATTCGGTGGATCCAACAGATTAATCCCAAATTATCAATTCGTTAATAATACTTAATTAACAACGCTTTAATTATCTCTTAATTAATACTTCATTCAAAATAAGAATTCGGGTCATTACATCCTCCCCTCCATAAAAAGATTTCGTCCTCGAAATCAGAACTGAAGTACAAAACAACTGAATAAAATATAACTCATGATTACAAAGATACAACTCAAAACAAATGCGGATACTCTTAGCGCATAGACTCTCTAACTCCCAAGTCGCCTCTGCAGTACCTCGGCGTTGCCATTGCACTAGAACAAGTGGAATGGTCTTATTTCTGAGCCTTTTTTCTTTCCTACCCAGGATTAAAAGTGGCTGCTCGAGATAAGTCAAGTCTTCTTCAAGTTGAACATCAGTCGGACCAAGAATGTGCGATTCATCTGCTACATACCGTCGTAGCAAAGATACATTAAAGACATTATGAATGCCGGACAGATACGGCGGAAAAGCCAATCGATATGCCAAATTTCCAACACATTCCAAGATCTCAAAAGATCCGATGAATTTTGGGGCTAATTTTCCCTTGAGTCCAAATTTTATCACCCTGCGAAATGGTGAAACTTTAAGGAAAACTTTATCCCCTGACTGAAACTATAGAGGTCTACGCTTGGTATTCGCGTAACTCGATTGACGATCTTGTGCCGCTTTAATTCTCTTCTTAATCAATTCCACTACGTCATTCGCGTGTTGAACTAATTCAGGTCTTTGCACTTGTCGTTCTCCTACTTCGTCCCAAAACAATGGAGTACGACAATGTCTACGATATAATGCTTCGAATGGAGCCATACCAATGCTGATGTGGTAGCTATTGTTATATGCAAACTCCACAAGCGGCAGATGATCGCAAATGTTGTTAATGAAGAGGTATATGATGCTCTACTACTATCCATTGAAAGCCCAGTTGATTCTTGGGTTATGGACTCAGGAGCTTCGTTCCATACCTTTGGTAATCGTGATGTTTTTGACAGTTACATTGCTAGTGATTGCGGAAAAGTTTTCTTGGCAGATGGAAAACCTTTGGAAATAGTTGGTATGGGTGATGTCCGTATGAAGATGTCAAATGGATCTGTCTGGAAAATCAACAAAGTCGGGCATATCGGAATTAGATCGGGTTATCCATTTAAAATTCGGTGGATCCAACAGATTAATCCCAAATTATCAATTCGTTAATAATATTTAATTAACAACTCTTTAATTATCTATTACTTAATACTTCATTCAAAATAAGAATTCGGGTAATTACATGTAATCAAATTGGAAATTTATTACGACCTGGAAAGACTCGTTGGAGTTCTAATTTTGACTCACTTTGTAGCATGATTGATATGTATGGCTCTGTTATTACTGTGTTAGAAAATATGGTGAATGATGGAGCTTCTAATTATATTCGTGGTGAAGCTAGTGGTGCATTGATTGCGATGAAGGCTTTTGATTTCATATTTATATTACACTTGATGCATAAGATAATGGGGATAACAAATCTGCTTTGTCGAGCATTGCAAGAGAAATCTCTAGATATTTTAAGTGCAATGGATTATGTTTCAACGACTAAAACTTTGCTTCGTACTTTGAGAGAAGAAGGATTTGATCTCCTACTTAGTCATGTGAAATAATTTTGTGTCAAGTATGAAATTGAGATACCTCACATGGAAGCTCGTTATAAATCTGGTACAGGCCGTTCTTGTCAACACAATGATTCAATCACAGTTGAGCACCAATATCGATTTGATGTATTTACAACTGCAATAGATTTTCAAGTTGAAGAGCTTAATAATAGATTCAAGGATGAGGCAGTTGAACTTCTTACACTTAGTTGTGCTTTGGAACCTAAAGAAAACTTTAAGCTTCTTAATATTGATCATATCTATCGACTTGCTGAGAAATTCTATTATCTTGATTTCGATTCACAAGATTTGCATCACTTGAGAATGCAATTGGATCACTATAAACTTGATGTTGCTGGCCATGAAAGATTTCAGAATTTATCAACTATTTCTGAATTATATCAAAGATTATTTGAGACAAATAAGTCAGGAACCTACGATTTGATTGACAGGTGATTTATATATTTTTATGTACGTCGTTTACTTAGTTATCGAATCTGATATATTTATTTAATTGACAGGTTGATTCGTCTTGTTTTAACTCTCCTCGTTTCTACATCAACAACGGAACGAGCATTTTAAGCAATGAAACTTGTTAAAACAGCTCTTCGTAACAAAATAGAAGCAGAGTTTTTCGGAGATTCTATGGTAATCTACATCGAACGAGATTTGGTTGAAAAAATTGATAACGATTTAATAATTAATGAGTTTTATTCTAAGAAGAATCAAATAGCACAACTTCAGTAGTGTTTTAGCTCCGTGTTTTTGAAGGAATTAAATATTAAATACTCTTGTTCTATGTTTTCATGAAGTCAATGTTTACATATTTTTTATTTTAAATTTTTTAGTTAATTATTTATTTTATTAAATATAGTATGGGACGGAGCCAGCCTCAGGTAATTTTGAATCCTGGCTCCGCCCCTGGTTCCAACTAATCCTGATACGATTGTGGAACAAATCATGAGTCGAGGATATATAAGAGGATTCGAACGGTAAACTGCATTCAACAAATATCAATAAAAATCTCCTTGTATCTAAACTTTCTGACTACATCTCACCCCATTTTAGGAGTCCGGCCGAATGGAATTAGCCATCCTAACTAATATTTGGTGCTCTCCTTGAGTCTTTGAGTCGTACTTGTTCGATTCATTGAGTTGATTGATTATTAAATAATGGCGGAAGAAATGTCAAAAACAAGTTGTAATATTCTCCTTAATTGTCTGCGACTCAACTAATTTTCACTATTTTTATCTTTCAACTCACACACAAGGGATGGTGCATGTGGATCACTCAAATATTGGTGCACTCAAATATTGGTGCAGCGGGACGGGAAGAGGATTCGAAGGCTAAACAAGTTAGTCTAGTTCATGCGATTTTAAAATAAATAATGGAAAGAATGATTATTATAGTTATTGAAGTCAGTGACAGAGCCAAAGGGGTCCGAGTGAGTGTGACCGTCCTTATTCAATTTTTTTTTTTTAATTCATTGAATAGAGGCCTAAAATTTTCAATTTCTTCTGTGTCCAATTTCTCGCTAACTTTCATCTCATTTTAGGAGTCCGGCTGACTCGATCTAGCCACCCTAACAAGTCCTCTAGTCCATCATAATAATGTCTTTTCATCCCTAAATCGATACCATTTCAACAGTTATATTTTAATATTTCCGTGTTACATTCAATGATCTGATTTAATTTTCCTGTGAATCTCACGTATCCAATCAAATTTGGACTTTTTGATGGTAACACTCAGACATTATACCTGCTACTTTTTGGGTCTAGAGAATCTTTTCTGTAAAATTCAAAATTTCATATATTTTTCTTTTGATGTCCGTGTGCTTATTTATTTATTCATTCCATTATTGGGTTCATGGATTTGGCATACTTTGAAAATTATTCGATTTTTCCCAATCAATTTTTGATATGGTCATTGGATTGAATTTTTTTTTTTTTTAATTTCCTAAACTATGAGGTGAAGAGGGCTCGAACTTGAGCCACTTATAGGGAGAAAGTGGGTGAGACCACTTAGGCCAAAGCTCGATCTCCATTGGATTGAATTTACGTGGACAATAATTTTTCTTGTTAAAATTAGAACTTGGACCTAACTCAACCTCAAAAGCTAGCTCAATGGGGGATTGTCCAAGTCCATATATGCAACTTACAGGTTATTTATCCAAACGATGTGGGACAACAAACACACCCCTCACGTCCAGGAATGAACATCTGGAGCGTGAAGTTTACAAATGACCCAAATATGGGCAGAACAGATGACCTAACTATAGGCAGTCCAACACATAACAATGGAACTTGAGCTTTGATACCATGTTAAAATTGGAACTTGGACCTAACTTAACCCCAAAAGCTAGCTCAAGGGGGGATGATTGTTTAAATCCATATATGCAACTTCCAGGTTATTTATTCAACCGATGTGAGACAACTAACATTACTGATTTTTTTTCATACATTAAAATTTGCATAGATTAATAATGCTGGGATCATGAAATTTTATTACTTTATAGAGATAATAATTAATCGATAAATCATGTCAAATAACATTTATTTATTCAAAGAAAATAAGTTTAATTGCATACAAATTTAGTGGATTTCACCTATGTCCGTATCATATATATTCCTAGAATCAAATATATTAATCACATTGACTAATCAAATAAAATTAATTCTATAAACAAAAACAACAATATAATTAGATATCCCCTCTTTTACAATAATTTTCGTTGCAGGTTACGTGAAAAAACAAACAACAATAGAGTCATATTTTACTAAATTGTCATAGTTTGTAATTTTAGATGATTGTTAATTTATGATATCAAAGGGACTATAGTTTATACAAAGGTATTCCAAAAAAAATATTATCTTATTAATTTAGCACAATAGGCCAAGTCAAGACTGAGAAAAAAATATTATTTTAAAGATGCTATTAATATATTGAGTATTAATTTATGTTTTTTTTTTTAACCATATTCACATTTTCCATCAACATACAAATAAATAGAAATAATGTTAAATTCAAACAAGCAAAATAAAATCATAAAACAGTGCAAATAAATATGAATGAAACAACGATAAAAATCATATTTTCAATTCTTTATTCGTGTTTTATATTAAATAATAGGAGCATAAGACTACCTTCGATCTCGAAGATGTTTCTGAGTTGGTGGAACAGTATAACTTTAAACCAATAATTAGTTTGATTTTTCCTGTCAACACATTCTCAAATGATTTTGTCACACATGACTGATTTATCAACTTCAAGTTAAAAGAGATAAATTGAACAAGTATGACCGGTTGAGATGTACTATTAAACCATATGTACTAAAAATTATGGTAGAACGATTTATGAATATCTTCTCAGCGTACTTGATTTTATCAAAGATTATGATAATGTGAACTCCCACAATTTATGCAATATTGGAGAGATCTTTTCTTATTTTGTGCCAAAGTTATTTATAAAGCTAATGATGAAACCAATGAATTCAAAGGACATTACTTGAATCTTACTACGTGTACATGTAAAGAAATGATGAAAAGAACTATATTTGCTAGATAATTGACAGTTCCTGTCATAATGTATGACTACTTTGCACGAAGACTCATTACAAATATTAGCTCATACGAGCGTTCTACACGGGATTTTTCCAATATAGTTTACTTAACTAACGTGACTTGTAAACTATTTTGTTAGTTTGGAGGTTTACCTAGTGTGCAACGAAAAATAACAACGGTTGATTTTCACATCATAAAAAAATAGTAACTTAACTTTCAAGATAATATATGTAATAATATAAAAATCTTTAATATTTAAATATAATATAATACACACAACAGTGAAAAAGAGTGACAAACTTCTTTGTCAAGGTATAACTGTATAGTCCACATGATTTGCATTTCAAATTTATGTGTCCAAATCCACACGCTAAACGTGTGTAATTTTGACACGGAGAAACAACAGCATGGATTTTCATTGGGAAATCAAAAATTCAAAACATTATTCTTTCAGTTTTTCCAAAAAATAAATTGATTAAAAACTGAAAAAATAATATGCAACACACAAATAAAACAGACTAATTTTTCCATGTTTTCTGTCAAAAAAAATTCCTGAAATACTTCATTTTACTTGGTCAAATAAAATATATGATAAAAAAAATAATTTAAATGTACAAAAAAAATACTTGAATCAAAACCGATTTCGTCAGTTAAAATCCAGTAGAGTAGGGGTGGACGTCGGTCAGTTCGGTCTGGTTTTTCTCTATAACGGTTCGGTTTTTCGATTTTCGATTTTGAATATATCTGGTCCAAAATCAAACCATTTTATTACGGTTCGGTCTGGTTTTTTTGTAATATGGTTCGGTTTATATAGTCGGTTATATACGATTTTGTAATATTTAGTTAAAAAATAAAATTATACATCACTTGATACTCGATGGATGTAACACATATAAAAGAAATAATGACAGTAGATGAGTAGAACATATATGATTACAATACACTTATGACTTAACAATCTAAGCTTCAATAACAATTTGAAATACAATTTCAAACAGTAACTCTTCAATAAAAGGATACACAGTCATTAAATTCTAATTCTAAGACTCCAAAATGTACATAGATTTTGCATCTCAAATCTCAATACATTTAACAATATAAGCTTCAATAACAATTTGACCTTCCAATTGTCAAACTCCAAAATCCTGTTTTGCAAAATTAGAAACAAAAACGACATTAAATTCATCACAACAGTGATTATGAATCACAATCTTGAAGCATAACTTAAATATATGTAAAGTTACTGAAACTAACAAAGATATTTCTCATTTATTAGCCAATTATGCAAAAAGCCCTATAGTTAAATATAATATGGCCGGTTTGGTTATTTCGGTTTTCTGGGGATCAAAACCGCAAACCAAACCGAAAAACCGAATTTCTTTAATTTTGAAACCGTAACCGGTCGAAAAACCGAACCATTTAAACTGAATTTTTCGGTCCGGTCGGTTATTTCGATTTTAACCAAACTATGCTCACCCCTACAATAGAGTATATAACCTGCAATTCAATAGGCGAATCTAATAATAATAATTTTTTTTAAAAAAAACATTTTATTTTAACCGTAAATAGGTCATTTTCCCTCATGACTTGGAAGGTATTGAGTCTAATTGTTTAATAAAGGCCAGCAATGGTCAAATCAAAAAAGGGAAAGCCCACAAGACTTGCCATTTTAATTTATAAATAGGTCATCTCCTCTCATTTGGGAAGAGTAGGATCTCGTTCTCTTATTAAAAGACTTTACGTCAGGCACTCCCAAGCGTCTCTGACGTTTTTTGTAAATAACCTAGCAAAATTTCTTTTGGGCTTCATAGAAGCAAAAACTGCTCACCCGAAATCCACTGTCTAGCATTCGTCTGAATTTACCTAATTCAGATAACATTTTTATTTGGTTACATCAACGTTGGATTTTGTTAGGACTGCAACAATCGAAATGTGAAGTTTGAGTTACTGTACGACTTAAAAAATTGGATTTCACCATTTCCATCACCTATACATTTTGGTAAAATGACAAACATTTGATTCTACAATTAGGTTTAAGAGTCAATGTCATGTGTGTCAATTATTGGTTGTAAAAAATGCAACTATTGAGTCGAATATTGTTGAGAGCAATAATTTTTATTGTTGAAAGAGTAATTGAAAATGACATTTAAACTTTTGTACGATTTAAAATATCACAAATTATAACTCTTAATAAAATGACAAATGTTAGATGATATTTATTTGAAGAGAACCACCACCCATCTGATCCATTTTGTAGGCCTCTAAGCCCTCTAGAATAAATTCTGCTTTAGAAGCTTTCAACTTAGTTTCGGGATATATCTTTAATTTTCATTATTATCATAAATCTATGCTATATTTTAAAGTTGATGTCTCCATACTAACCAACATTTAATTGATTGGTGAAACCTTATTTAATATCACAATTATACCCCTCATTATTCAACTTTATTCATGAATTTTTTTGTATTTTCCTAAATAGCCTTAAGGTTTTAAATCTTTCAATCATATATTATCAACATTTTTAAAATATTTCTTATCTTTACCTATATTTTTAAAATTTTAGATTAAAGAAAAATAATTAATTTGAAAACAAAAAAACATATCTTGTTTAGATAATTACTCTAACTATATAAGCTTGCAATCAGACATTAGTTTATATATAAAAAAAAATCAACATATCATCAAAACATGCCGAAAAAACCAGAAAATTTAAGAGAGCTTCAGGTATTAAATCCAATAAATTGTAAAGGCAAAAACTTGTATGAGACGGTCTCACGGGTCGTATTTGTGAGACGAATTTCTTATTTGGGTCATCCATGAAAAAGTATTACTTTTTATGCTAAGAGTATTACTTTTTATTGTGAATATGGGTAGGGTTGACCCGTCTCACGGATTAAGATCCGTGAGACGGTCTCACATGAGACCTACTCAATTGTAAAATGTTAACTATCAATTTTGCCATAGTTTTTTAACGGTAATAACCTGAAAAACATGAACAAACAAGCAAAAACAAAATCAAATGTTTTTCGGTGAAGTTCATCCGATGCTTTTCACTTTCGAGATCGAAGAATCATAACTATCAGACGTCTAATATTAGTGAAGAGGTCAAATTATGTAGGCTAATATAATTGAAACGCAACAATTAGTTCAATTTGTCTACCGTTTTTTCGAATTAAGGAAGACCTCGATATCACATTAGCTTTATCAAAGAGAGAAGTCTGATCAATTCCATGGTTTAAAAATATTGGGCTTTGGCTAGGTTGTTAGGGCTACATGGACTTAGGGCTACACAGATTTTTGGTTTGAGGATTTTTGATCCGATCCATTCAGTTCGGTCGTCGCATCTTCTTTGTAGAATACAGGACCGGCGTCCCAGTGAACAAGGCGGACAGACTCGCGACGCCGAAATGTACGCTAGAAGACCTTCACCCGCCACCCTCAACTCTCTCATGCGTCTACTTCACGTAAGTAGTGTCAGAAACCTTAGTTCTTTGACGGAATCCTTTAATTTGGTTAGAAATCTATCCACAGCTGCTGAAAGAACAGATTTTCACAATCATTACGAAGGGGTTATTTCAGAAAATCGTCAAGGTTACGAAAATGGCAATCAAAACAATCTTTTTTACGGTCGGAATTTAGGTGGGTTTGAGCAAAACAGAAGCCCTAATGGGTTTCAAGGGGGTAACCCAAATGGGCAGCTTGGTGATTTTCAACCTTCTTACGAGCGAAATGTCCCTCAAAATGGGTTTCATAGTCATTGGAACAATGGTAGTTTGGATACGAATTTGGATGGAGTTAATCGTGGCCAAAGCTCAACCGGGGATTATGGGCATTACAATAGTGACCTTCATGGGAATTTGGCACACGGGAATTCGAGGAATGAGGTAATTTCGGGTGACTTTGATGTGGGAATGCAAAAACCCGGTGGAATAAATGGACAGGGGGTTTTCGAGGGTGGTTTTTCAGGGCGATGCCAAACATCAATGCAGCAGAATTTGCCGAATCATTTTACCGGGAACTTGGAGTTATCTCAGCAGAATTACAGTGGCAATTATTTTGGAAAGTATCAACAGACTGGGGGTGGGGATTATTACTCCAGTGCAGGAAACTATAGACAGAATTGGAGGGAGTCTCAAGTTGGCGGAATAGTTTATTCTCAAGTAGCAAGTAATCCAAATGAAGGGTCAGTTGGAATTGTTGAAGAGAGTCTGCCCGTGAGCAAATCTGAGGATCTTGATGAATTGTGCAAGGAAGGAAAACTTAAGGAAGCAGTAGAACTTTTGGGACAGCTAGAACAGCAGGGTATCACAGTTGATCTGCCTAGATACTTGGCTTTGATGCAGGTCTGTGGCGAGAATAAGGCTTTGGAAGAGGCCAAATCTGTTCATGGTCATCTCTTGAAGTCAATGCCGCATCCTGAAGTTAGAATATTCAATAAGATTCTCGAGATGTACTCTAAATGTGGTTCCGTGGTTGACACATTTGAGGTCTTCGATAAAATGCCTAGACGAAATCTGACTTCCTGGGACATTTTGATATACTGGCTTGCTAAGAATGATCATGGAGAAGATTCCATCTATTTGTTTGAGCAATTCAAAAAATCTGGGCTGAAACCTGATGGCCAGATGTTTTTGGGGGTGTTTTCTGCGTGTGGTGCCATAGGTGACTTTGTCGAAGGAATGCTGCATTTTGAATCCATGAGCAAGGATTATGGAATTGTTCCCTTGATTGAGCACTATGTTGGCATAGTGGACATGCTTGGAAGTGCAGGATTCCTGGATGAAGCTTTGGAATTCATTGAAAAAATGCCTGTTGAACCCGGAGTAGAAATTTGGGAAACCTTGATGAATTTCTGTAGAATGCATGGAAATATGGAACTTGGAGACCGATGTGCTGATATTGTGCAGCTTTTGGATCCGTCCCGCCTAAATGAGCAATCAAGAGAGGGCCTCATACCGATAAATGCCGCTGACCTTGCAAAAGAGAAAGAGAGAAAGAAGTTAAGCAGTCAAAATCTTCTAGAGGTTCGAAGTAGAGTCCATGAATATAGAGCAGGTGATAGATCTCACCCTGATCATGAAAGGATCTACGGATTGCTTAGGGGACTGAAGCAGCAAATGAAAGAGGTGGGTTATGTTCCAGAGACTAAATTTGTGCTCCATGATGTTGACATAGAAGCTAAGGAGGAAGCTCTCATGGCTCATAGTGAGAGACTTGCTGCTGCACAAGGTTTCTTAACCACTCCAGCTAGATCCCCTCTGCGAATAATTAAGAATCTTCGTGTTTGTGGGGATTGCCACAATGCATTTAAAATTATCTCAAGTATAGTTGGTAGGGAAATTATTGCACGAGATAGTAAGAGGTTTCACCATTTTAAAGATGGATTATGTTCTTGTAATGATTATTGGTGAAATGCACCAAATTCAGAGGTATCTGATAACATATATCGTCTCATATTGACAGTGTTTGTACTCTCAGTTGATGTTTTGATATAAAGATATAGATGCAGCATTTTTACTTACGGTTTTTCTGACAAATTGTATAAATGTATCCTGTAAGTATTCCTTTCCATTCTCTCCTTGGGAATTTTGACTAAACTGTGTGATCAATGCTTTTATTAATGTCTGTGTACCTAAAACCTCCAGAGGCATTAACTATGTGATCTGATTGTTTTTCTCTGTATGTGTGAATCGCTACTTGTATAACTTGGAGCTCGTTAAACTGAGAAATGGATGGCCAGAAGTGGACCTCGATGTCTGTCTTCCATTTTGTCATCTTTGATCCTCATTTGATTCTTGTTATTTCTTTTTTGAACGCCGCAATCCCTGATGAAATTTTACTTGATGAAGCTCTTTGTAATTTTTCACTATTACTCATTCTAACTTGTTGATCTCCTACGATGAACTAAGCTTTTGATCTTCGAAAGGTTTTGTTTTTTTAGTTTATTATCACAAGTTAGTCTCTGAATGCTGTCAATTTTAAGTCGCATTATGAGTTTGATCCTGCAAAATCAAGCTTCATACTATAACAATGGAATGTTGTCGACTTCATCATACTGCCACTCCACTATAATCTCAGGAGCTCTAACAGAAAGTGGAGACACCATACCTTCTGAGTCAACTACACGCTTTTCATTGGAAGGTGCATTCAGCTCTCTCTTTTGTACTATTACTTACTATGAGACATCGAAGCATAATTTTCTTCGATACACTGAAATTCAAGTAACGACTCTTATGGAGAACTAAACTTATAATTGCTTAATGTTATTCAGCTTGTGATATCTGAGAATCACTCAGTCAGGCACTGATTATGAATCCATCTCAAACTCCTGAATTTTCCTGCTTGGATTGTCTTACTTGGCTTGTGATATCTATATCTGTCAGAAATATTTCAAATTGTAAAAGGGCAATTATTCTATTCATAATTCAGAGAGAACTAAATAATAAGAGTTTTAGCCCTATATTCCACGGTTTGGGTCATAAGATCAACCAAGTAATTGCTTTGTCTTGTCTCTTCTCTGACTCTTCATTTATCTACATTCATACAGAAGCAAAATTAAAACACACATGCACCAAAAAAAAAGCCAATATGTGGTAAAATGCTCGAGGGAAAAGATCTAGAATTTTATACAAACAGATACATCAAAACCAACTTCTATCCGAATGAGTTGTACATGGACTATTCATTGTAAATAGTAATGCTGAAGAATATTTAATTAAAATGAATAAAGATTTTAGAATCATTGAAAGAAACTTTTTAGGGTATTTATTCCTGTTTGATCTCCACGCCACATACGATCTGCCATTTGTTTGTACACATTTTCAGTGAGATGATACGAATCCCAAAAGATGAACTCGTCTGGATTTTCACACAGCTCAAATTCCTTTACCGGTCTTTTCCCTCCACAGCTGAATATTCCATTAAAACTCCCCGTTCCACAGCATGCCTTTTTACTTTCTTTAAGACCTGGAAAAACATAATATTTTATTGAGTTAAATATGAAGCGTAATTTAGCTGTCTTAGACACAGGTTGCTTTGGTTTGAGAAGGATATACCATATTTTGAAGGTTGATTAATTTTTCGGGCTAAATCCCCGTTGAAATCATAGAGATAATACTTGGAGCCATTTAACTTCATCTCTATTTCTGACAAAGTCTTGGCGAGTTCAATATTATGTAGCGTTGCTAAACTTGAAGCCTCTTCCAAGCATCCACCTTCACTTCTGGTCTCAAGAATTCTTAGGCCAGGTAAACACCCCAAGTCTCCTAAATCCAGAAAACCAAATTTTCTTCCACCTTTGTTGTATATTTCCTTCGGGAAAAAATTCATGATTTATCAAATACGTTTTGTGATTAAATATACATGTATAACCATCAGTAGTTGACAAGTACAATATATATCATAGCTCTTACCGAACAAGTTGCAATATCAGTCTTTACTTGGAATTACTTATTCCTCTTCATGCATATCAATGATTTTTTTTCCTCCTCTGTAGGTTGAATGATAATTGTAAATATGATAAAAATATGAAGAAAATTTCACAGAATTTTTGCCATGTAGACTGGAGTTGAAAGACGTATCAAAAGAGCTAGGGAAAAGACAGATTGAACTGTCCTGACAATGGTCGACTCCATGCTCATCCAAACTTGGAGTATAGAACCACAACCATGAATCTGCAAAGGTACGCTAACGCTCCATTCCCTAGTTTTGCAGCTCTCTATCAAAGCACCAGGTTAATCCCACGAAAGTTATCCAATTCCATGCTACTGTACATGTTCAAGGCATGGGAAAAACGACCACAGAACCATGCAAAATCCCCTGGTCGAGTCAGCTCTCTGTCTGAACCAGTGAACCATGAAAATAAGCATGAAGGTCAGGCACGATTCCATGGTAGGCATGGAGATCAAGTATAGGAACAAAGCCGCTGACGTTATCCATGGTAGTAACTGAAGCCCAAGTGTCAAATTCATAGGTGATCAAGAACTCAAGCTAGTAACTTATTTGGAGTTAGTTAGAATCGGTGAACAACCCATTTCTGGATTGGCTAAAGGATTGATAGAGAGATCTCAAGGCTCATATATAAATTTGAGAAAGGTTTCAGTGAAGAATACAGAGCGTGCAACACAACACAAAAGAATTGCTTGAGAGTCTTCAGAGACAGTCATACAAAGTGTAAAATTCAAGAGAATTCTTTCTGTATTCAAAAGAGAGAATCGAGTGAATTGGTAGTACAAATATTTGTATTGTATCTCAAACATCTTGATCGATTATAGTGTCTCCGTGGATGTAGATCTGTTTAGGATCAAACTACGTAAAATTCTGGTCGTCTTGCATTTTCTGTTATGTTCTTGCATGGGTTAATCGAAAATCAATGTTGATCGAGATCTTGTATGTAGATCTCAAATTACTCTCATTACTGGAGTGAAATTGATCGAATATTTGGTGAAATTTAACAAGAAGTGGCATCAGAGACATGTTTTTATCCTAGTTCCGATCAAGAAAAGATGACAACCAAGATTGATGTGGGAAGGTTTGATGGCAAAGGGGATTTTGGAATCTGGCACCGGAGAATGTATGCAATCCTTGTTCAACAAAATTTGCGAAGGCGCTGGAGGTCTAAAATGTTTACCAGAAACACTCACTGACGAACATAAGTTTGAACACATGGAAACGGCCTTCAGCAAACTCACACTGCATTTAGATGATAAGGTGTTGCGCCAAGTATCATCTGAAACAACAGCTGTAGGACTCTGGAAGAAACTTGAGGATCTCTACATGACAAAATACCTTCAAGACAGAATCTACTTGAAGGGTAAGTTTCTCGGCTATAAGATGAATGAGTCCAAATCAATTTCTGATAACCTTGATAACTACAATAGACTAATCCTACATTTGGGGAACATAGGGATTAGCATTGATGAAGAAGATAAGGCTATTATTCTGTTAAATGCCTCGCAAAAATCTTTTTAGACATTCGTAGAAACAATGAAATATGCCAGAGAATCACTATCTTTTGTTGATGTCAAAATGCTTTAAAATCAAAAGAATCGAAAAATCAAGTTGAAAAGCCCACATCAAGCAATGCAGATAGTCTCAACATTAGAGGCAGACCAGAAAAGGGGCCTCAAATACAAATCCAAGAACAAGTATAAGTCCAAAACAAAGGAGACGGAGTGTTTCCACTGTCACAAATGGGAACATCCTAGAAAGAACTGAGGTTCTTTGTGTTACTGATCTTGACAGTGAACATTGTTGGGTACTCGTCAGTGGTTGTACCTTCCATATGAGTCCAAATAAGGGATGGTTTGAGTCTTTTCAAGAATCAGAATGGGGCCAAGTTATATTAGGAAATAATAAAACCTGTAAGATACTTGGCATAGGGGGTCCTTAAGACTAAAGATGTTTGATGGCAGTGAAATAATTCTCAGTATTGTGAGGTATATACCTGAACTCAAAAGAAACCTGATCTCACTTGGTGCTCTGCACCAATCAGGTCACACATTAAAGGTGAAAATGGAAGACTAAGTACAAGAGCAGCATAAACAAGGAAAACTTCAAACCAAGCAGTTGGACCCTCTGAAGTTTTGTGAGGACTGTGTGAAAGGAAAATCCACAAGGATCAAGTTCTCAAAGGGTCTTCATATGACTAAACTACCTTAGACTATGTTCACTATGATTTGTGGGGTCCCTCAAGGGTGGCCTCGAATGGTGGAGCTAGATACTTCATGATCATTGTAGATGATTTCTCCCAAAGGATATGGATATTCATGCTAAAATTAAAGACTGAAGCACTTGAAAAGTTTGAAGGCATGGAATGTCCTTTAGGTAAATCAAACTGAGAGAAAATCTAAAGTCTTGAGAACATACAATGGATTACAATATTGCTCGAAGGATTTGAGGATTACGGTAAGAAGGAAGGCATAATGAGACATCACATAATAGCATCTACATTTGATGTTGCACACACATATCAAGTTTGTATTTTTCTACATTTGACCCTTCAGAATTGTAAGATAAATACAAACCCAAGAGTGTAAAATGTAATATAAATACAAACATGAAGGGTGTTTGCAATTTTAGAAATTTTTATTTATTTTTTATTTTTCACGAATCTCGAAAGAATAAATGTAACATTTAAATATAATCTGATTTTTTTTTTGTTATAATTAGGAAAAATCTTAGGAAGGTAGATATAATTATCCCTAATTTTTTTCCACTTTAATATTTTGACTATCTTAGCTTCTGCGATTACAAACATAATGGTTAAACTAAAGTGTAAATGGAAACAAATTTGAACTCGTAGCTGAGTATACTATATATTGGCTTAGTTTAGTGCATTTGCTAATCTTATCACAATCATGTTCAAATCTTGAAAATGAATAAAATCAGTGTAGAGAGAGTTTTCCGTTGATTAGTATGAATCAAATCTGGCTCAAGAATCAATTATCTGTATCCAAAAATTGAGGGAAAAAAAGGGTGGAAGTACAAATTCACTTACTTGGATAGCAATGGTCAAGTTCCCGACAACCATCCCAACATATTGCGATCGTGTAAAGCCGAGCACTGCCGTCGAATTCAAGAGGAAACGGCTTATGTAATCATTGGTTCCAATGCTGAAAAGATATACTGCATTTGATAATATATCATTTGCGCCATCATGGTTTAATTTGTGCTTCAATCGTTTCACTTCCATATTATAGTACTCCAGTTGTGACTTAAGATCAATCACCTGAAAATTAGTAATGACTAATGATGAACTAATAAATAACATAGGAATTTAAGTACTTCCTAATTTGGGAAGAAATGTGGAATGTTGCGTGACATGGTTATGTTGAGATCACATTCGGAAAAAAACGAGTATATTAATCATCTTATTAAAAACATAACGTTGAGGTGCGATAATTGATACAACAATCGAAACGTTTTGTTTGAATATATGCATGAAATCATTTCTCTAGTCCTATATAAGTTTTAATATATATGGGCCCAACGTGATTTCAATTTTCTCTGACTTCTCCCTCGTCTCAAAGTCAGCCAATGCTTCTTGTCGAAGAAACACCTCTCAAAATTGATTGAAGGTTTTTATTTTTCACGTCATATGCTTCATTTTGATACTAGTTTAGGATGTAAATGTCGAACCTAACTGAAACCCGAAACCTGAAACCTAGCTGGCGGATCCATTTCTACTCGAGTTATTCTTCAATTTCTCAAATGATTTTCGGTTGTTTTCTGTGTCGTGTAGCTATGATTCTAATAGTAATAAATTTTCTTTGATTTTAGGTGTCAAAAGCCTCAATTTTCAGCCTATTTTAGCAGGTGCCGCTGTGAGTTCTTCCGAGCACCACCGCAAGCTGCCGTAAATTCGACATTTCTGAAATTTACCTTCGAAGCTAGGTTGAGCTCGATTTTCAGCCTATTGTTTGAATTAGTAGGCTGTCCGGGCAGGAGAAATCATTCGCTTCAATTTACTTTGATTTCAACTCAATTATCGCACCAATATTGATTTATTTATCGGGTTAATTTTGTAGTTACCAGAGTTTATTGGCTTTGAGGTTTATCTTGGCGACCCTATAAATTTTGGTTGAAATATTATTACAATTATTTGATGATTCAATAGTCTTTAGATAATTATTAAATTGTTGTAGTCAATTCGGACATAAGAATTAATAGTCAAATTTAAATGTGGAGAATTCTTGAAAAATTTGTTGATGCCTAAGTTTATTGTCGAAAATTCATTAATGACTAAGTTTATTTGTTTGGGTAAGTCGATTTTCTATTTGTGGTGATTTTTTTTTTTTTGTTGAATCCTTGGATTATCATTGAGATCATGTTTGTGTTTTTGTATTTTCTTGGGTTTTCATCAATGTATAATTTGTATATCGATAATTCTCATTAGTTATATATAATGTATTTGAGAAAATGCTTGTGATAATTTTTCTTTTATTATTGCATTTTTTTTTATTTTCGACGTGCTTTATGACGAATTTTGGGACTTCGTTGTTACGAGTTAGATGTGTATATTCAATTAATTTTCTGAGAAGTGAATTATATATGCATTAATAGATTTGTTTTTGTAATAGAAACTCAAGAAATCAAAAAGAAAACTTTTTTCATTTTTTAAACAAAAATCTAGTGCATTAGCTAGTGAGAGTATTCTCCAACCAATGCTGAGATCTTAAACCATGATGAATAACATTCTACCAAGTGTTAAAAGAGTTGATAATGATGTTAGTGGTTATGTTTAACTAGACCGGACCATGTGTACTTTAATATGGTGATGTCATGTCAATGAAAAAGATATAATCTGATGATCTTATATCTTATGGGGGGCCATAACAACCTTTTACGGAGTATCTGCGAACCAAATTAGGAGAACATTATCGAATATTTCAAAAATGTTGATTTGAGAAATTTTCTTAGTTGGAATTCTATCCTAATAAAGATGCGTCATTCTGCTTTTCATGTTTTTTTTCAAAGAAAAAGAGGCTCGTTATCTTGCATTTACAATTTATGGTTTTAGAGTTTGGAAAAGAGTTAATGATGGACAAAGATGTGCTTTATTGATGCATACAGAAAGTACCATTTCATCACATAACAATTTCGTGCAATCTATGATCGTTTTGATGAATTTAAGTGGCCACATCGATAAATTAATGAATGCATAAACAATAAAAGAAGTGAAGAAGAACCAACTGAGGCTTATGACCACAATTGAAATTATTATGGCTTTGTTTGCAAAGATGTGTAATGAGAAGACATGATAAATCTTCATCTTCCAAAAATAATCTTATAGAGATGATAATGTTTATGTGAAAATAGATGTTAACAATAATAATGTTATTTTAGAAAAAAACACCAAGAAATGCAAGGTATACATCACCAGACATTCAAAAAAACATTTTGAATATTTTTGTAGAGAGAACGAGAAAGAAAATATGTGAGAGGTTGGTAGTAAAAAGTTTTGTCTTTTAGTTGATAAGACTAAATACATATTAGACAAAGATCAAATGACTATCGTGTTGAGATTTGACAATTGTGAAGGCTTCTTATTGGAACATTTTGATATTATGCGTCCAGTTGATAGCACTGTGACAACACTTAAAAAAAAAAGTAATGTGCTTGGTCAACATGAGTTGCATACAAGATATTTGAAGTCAAGGATGCGATGAAGCTAGTAATATGTGTGGCTCATGGAATAGACTGCAGGCTCTTTCTTTGAGGGTTCTATTTGGCTATTTTTTCAAAATCGACTTATATTTATAATCTTATTAAGGCATCTTCAACATATCACACTGAGTTGCAATCTGCTCAAACTATTGAAATTTCAAATATTGTAGCTACTGGTATTCACGAGACAAGTACTAGCCTTAATCAAATTAGTACTTTGCAGTGAGCTGACAAGACGCGTTGGAATTTCATTTTAACTTGATTTGCAGCATGATAGATATGTACAACTCTATGATTATCGTGCTTGAGCATATGGTTGGAAGAAGCATATTCGAATTCTATATGAGGAGAAACTACATGTTCTTTGATTGCAATGAGATAATTTGATTTGGTATTTATCTTATATTTGATGCACAAGATTATAAGGATAATAAATTTGCTATGTCGAGCTTTGCAAGATAAGTCTCTGAACATTTTAAATGGGAATTTTGTCTCAACGACAAAATCTTTACTTCATACTTTAAAAGTAGAATGTTATGATATTCTTCTAACGATCGTGTAATCAATTTGTCAAAATAATGGTATTGAGATAGCAAATATGAATGCTTGTTATAGATATGATATAAGACGTTCTTGCCAGCGATGTGATTTTATTTCATTTGAGCACTATTAGATTTTTTTATCGTGCTTGTTCTATCCCGCTGATTTCAATAGACAAGAATTACATTATTTGTGAAATCAGTTGGATCATTATAAGTTTGATAAAATTAATCATGAAAGGTTTCAAAATATCTATATCATTTATGAATTATGTCGACGATTATTAGAGACTTAAAATTCACGATATAATCATTTAATTGACAAAATTGATTCATCTTATTTTAACACTTCTGTTTATACTGCAACAACAGCATAATCATTTTCAGACATGAAACCTCTTATCGGAATAATATAGAAGATAAGTTCTTGCCAGATTCTATGATTGTCTACATTGAAAGAGGGTTTTCGGCAAAGATCGAAATTGATTCAATAATTGAAGAGTTATATTCTATGAAAAATCGCAGGGCATATCTTCAGTAGCTCATATCTTGTTCGCGTCACTGTGTAATATTCGTAGTTGACATTAAATTTTTTGCCAGTATTCCTTGATTATAAGTCAGTCTTTTATTATATTTTAATTTTTAAATATTTAATATATTTATATTTTTATCGGATCAGTAACTCAGTGCCAAAAAATTTTCTAGCTACGCTCTTGCTTGGACAACTTTACATTTTAAAATATTAGACTTGTCACACTATCGCTAGCTATAATTTTGGATAAAATAGAAAGGGTTTGATCTTACAATTAATATCAGAGCAGAGCCAATGTTATAAGTTCGGTTTATATGGATTGCAAGATATACAACTATATATTGAGGGATGTTTTTTGATGTACAATAATTGTTTTTTACTGAGTAGAGCAATAGAAACGTGCGCTTAAGCATATTCAATGTTTAAAAAATTAGAGTTGCAACGTTACCGCTAGCTATAACTTTAGGTAAGACGACAATCGGTCGACCCTACACATACTCTTTCTGCAAAATGTATATTGGTTCGAGAGACAAGAAACTCGATTCCCCTTAAACAAGGCTTGAGGTTTGAGTTATGTGAATTAAGAGAGATGCACGAAAACTGTAGTTTGTAATATATATAAACATAGACGCGAAAAAACATCTGATCCTTCTTGCAATTTAATTTCAGTCAAAGGTTTTTAGTCTCAGCTACCAAAATGTTACTACGAAATTTCAGAAGACGACGTCATCAATTAATGTGCGGGCCTTGTTGTTTTGGGCCTTGCCTTATGAATTGACAAGCAAAGAGGGACTTTTGAAATGGGCCCACCTTTTTTGTGATTGAAGGGCGAGTGAGGTTAAGTACAACATATTAATTAGTTTTAAACGTTGAAATTATTTTTTGAAAAAGAATTGGAAATCGGGTTGAATGAAGAAATAAAAACAATAAATTTTTTAGATAAATGATTATTTTATTTGTTTTTTGTGGCCGAAAACACAAATTTTTCCATTATTAAATCTTGGTCGCATCAAGATTTGACAAAATAAATAAAGGTGACACCGACGTCGTAAAACACAGAAAAGTATTAATGAAAAAACATGCAAACTCATGGGTGGAAACGAACCTAACCTACTATTATATATATACATATATACATATTATATAGAAAATATGCCTAATAAATTGGCTCCTTCATTGACCTTAATTAACTCTTGAATCGTGATGGCTTCCAAGTAATCATTATGCTCCCTCAGCTCGTGTAGATTTTAGTTAATCTTAGCCTTTGCGGAAGTATTTGGATTCTAGTGATAGATTTGAAATAACTTCATTTTGAGATGACATTGAACTAAGCATACTCTCATTTTAATATCCATTCATATTTATTTAGGACAATTACAGCGTACCCGTGAGACATAAATTTGATATAAAATAAAAAAATTAATTTAATTTAAATGCTTAAACGTAGTACGTTATTGTTGGTGGTCAACCAAACTAATTAAAACAATAGCTGGTGAATTGATTTTTAAAATATATTTTAAAATCACACATACCAACATATATATAGTTTTGCTATGATGCTCACCAACCGTACTCACTTCTGTGCTTACCAATGATATGACACTCACTTATTAGATATGTGTCAACTCATTGGTGAACACATAAATAAGCACGTACGGTTAATGGACAATATAACAAACCTGTATAAGTCTTGTCTTGATAAATCTAGGCACACATAACATCTAATTGAATATGAATCATAGGGAAAATATGCCATTCAAATGGGACACCTTCAAATTTCTTTATTTATAAATTTTTTGACTAAAAATATAAGATTTGAAAAATGCAAGAGAGAAAGAAAAGACACGTACCGATCCTTGGAAAGTTTCTGTTAGGGCTCCAGCTCCAGCTGAAGCAAAATTTACCCCATGGTAACTATTATTATTGGAATCTTCATTTCTTGGTTGTAGATAGGGACGAATCATTGGCAACTTCGCAAGTTCAGCTACACATGCCAAAAAATATTTATATATATAATTAAATACGATAAAAAAAGATAAAATTACTTGGCCAACATTTCTTCTCAATAATTCTAAAATCAAAGAATATTCATAATAAATAATTTATTAAAAGGTACATACACACACACACACACACACACACACACACACACATATATACGCACACATCTGGTGCTCAGTGCATGTATATGGGCATAGAGAGTCAACTGGTGATGTTTCTTGTAGTGTTAATGTGCATTCTTGCGTGTGAATCTCAATATTTGTGTAAAAATACATATATAGAATACCATTTTAATTTATATATATATACTCGAGTCGCTAGTGAGTACTCACCAATGAAATCTATTATCAAACGACCGTCAGAAAATCTCCCGGTCGGGTGCTTGAAGTAGGTTTCACCATATGGCCAGAAATTGGCTTGATCAAGAGTCGTCGTGTTGATGTAGTTGTTGTTGCCAGGGTCGAAAAACGAGTCCCCGAATATGAAGAGTGCCGTCGGTTTTATCGGTTTCAGGCAGTGTTTGAAGCCGGCTGTTGATGGTGGGAAGGAAACTAGAGCGCAAGTGAGGATGAAGATGAGGAAGAATGGTGGAATCGCCATATAGTTGACTTGTTGCATTGATTTTCATGTATGGCGTCTTCTCTTACTTCATATGAATTATTATTATTATTACTATTTTTATTATGGGTATTTGTTTAATTTGTATATATTTGGATTATTTTTCACGTGCATTTAAATTAAAATATTTAGAGTAGGTCAGTTCCCATTTTTATGGTACATATAAACAAGGTTACTAAATTTAAGTAAAGTATTTCTTTATTCAACTTACTTATCGGATACATACGATGTGTGTGTTATGTAAATTTTGGTTTTTGAAACTTAAATGATGGTTATCCGGCTAGATTAGTGGAATAAATATGTAAGGACCGTGTATCGTATTATCGTAAATCCTGTGTGATTATCGATAATCTATGAAATTGTCATGTGATTATGTAGTTGATGTATATCCTGACAAGGGAAATTGAGAAAATGAATATTGAATACGAATTGACGTGGTAAGAGATCGAGTGGAAAAGCCGGACGTCAATATAATACCAAAATCAATATTTGGACAGAACATGTGGCGCCCGAGCGGTAGAAAATGACCGCCCGAGCGCCAGTGTGGAATAAGGGGTGTTCTCAGACAGAACATGCCGCGCCCGAGCGGTAGTTTTTGACCGCCCGAGCGCGGTGCAAGTGACACTCGGGGGCAGAACATCTCGCGCTCGGGCGCGAGAATTCTACCGCCCGAGCGCCGAAGCGGTGGATTGATAAGAACGAGGTTCTTCCTCTTTTTCTTTATTTCTTTCACGGCAGCTTCGAGAGACACGAGAGATTTCGATCTTCTTTCGTCCGAATCGACTTTGAAACGCTGTCTAAACGCGAAACAAACTATATATTTGTGATCGTCGCGTCGAGGGCTTCTGACTGAGGTAATTTTCTTCTAGTTCTAGCAGCTCTAAATATCAAAGCGTTGGAATATCGTGCATTTGAAGTAGAATTTCTTATATGTAGTAGAATAACCGACAAGAAACTCATATTCGAAGTCGGAATTGAATTATATTATGATTTGAATTTGATATGAATTTTTGAAGTTTCAAATAATATTTGAAACTCATATTAATGATTTTTGATTAGGTTATTGATTGGAATGAGTATGTTATTGATGTAGATAAAGTATTATACCGATATCTTCAGGCTACATCAACTGGAACGAAGAATTGAGGTATTTTGCGACCGAGTAACATACGACAGGTATCTGTATCATATGATATATCTTTGATTGATTTGATTGATTGGATTGAGAATACATGTCTATATGCCTTATTTGTTGAGTTTATGTGGCATACATGACATGCACGTTGAGCTATGATCCTTGGATACCCTGATATGATTTGATTTGATTCTGGGGTTTGTGAACACAATGCTATGTTTGGTATTAAATGACCCTTAAAGCATAGACATTTGTGGCTCCGATGATTGGATATGAGATTTGGGATTTGATGGCGCTTCGTCGACGCTATCATACGAGTATCCCTTATTGAGGCCGGTGTGCCAGCTCGAGCATTGATTTGATAGCGATTCGATTGACTCTGACATGTGCTCAGTGGATGGGCATTTGACCTGATACCTCCACGACATACATGCATTGCATATCATATATCATTATTTAGATATCTGTGGTATATATTGTGGTTGCTTCAGACTGAGCTTTGCTCACCCCAGATGTGGCTGTTGTTGTCTTTGTATGTTGACAATGACAGGTACTCCAGGATATCAGAAGACCGGCGAGGGTGCTTCTGGAGGGAGTCATAGTTTGATTTGAGGTTTAGTGGTTGTTTCCCAGTATATATGTATATGTATCTATATACCGGGGTATGTCCCGAGGATATGATTTGTTGTTGTATGAGTTGTTTTGATTATGTGTGGGCATGTTTTATGTTGTGAGATGAAATACTATTTTTAGTATTCAAATAGCATATTTTGGGCTCATTGTAAAGAAATTTTAAACTCGTTTTCCGCTGTGATTAATTAACCCTAATCAAATTGTGTTGTAATAACGATTAGGAGCAAAGGGCCCCACACGGAGTGGTATCAGAGCATAGCTGGGAATGCTCGATTGAGTCTTTTGTACACTTGAATAGGCACGAATGAATTGTGCGCATGTGTTTGAATTATTTGTATTACTTGCTCTTACTTGATTTGATTTGAGTAAGTATCTGATGAGATTGATGATACGAGATGATGAGATTATGAAATTGATATGAAATTGTGATATTCATCATATGATTTGTAGATGGATCCCACAAATGAAACTACGAGTAGCAGTACTGAGAGGATTGCTGGACAATTTGAAGGATTGTCCATGGATGTAGTGATGGCTCGATTCCAGGATTTAAAACCACCGAGGTACTTTGGCACTGAGAGTGCGGAAAGAGCTGAAACCTGGTTGAAGGATATTGAGCATCTGTTTAATATTGTGGAGTATTCCAAGTCTCGGAGACTGAAACTTGCTTTATATCAGTTGAAAGACCGAACTAAATCTTGGTGGGAAGCCGCTGAGATTGGATTGAAAGAGGCCGGGATTGAAGTCACATGGGATGTCTTCAAGGCCCAGTTTTTGGAGCAGTATTCTCCTCCTTCTTATTATACTGCTTAGGAGAATGAATTCAATAATCTGCAGCAGGGAACGATGTCTGTTGCAGAATATGCTTCAAAATTTTCTACTCTGTTGAAGTATGCACCTCACGTAGGTGGGAATGCGAGGGCAAAATATGACAGGTTTGTAAATGGTTTACATCCTGCGATATATACTTATGTTGTTTCTGGTTTGCCTACCAACTACGCAGAGGCAGTGGAACGAGCCAAGGCAGCTAAGGCTGGACTCAGGCGAGGAGGTCCACAGTATACTCCTCCACCACCAATGTCAGCTCAGCAGCCTGCATTGCGTCCAAGGGGTAAGAAGTTCAAGAAGACTGGTTCTGTTTCTTCGTCTTCTTCGAGTTCGAGTAGATCCCAGAGAGGGAGTCCATTGATTGCTCCTTACTGTAGTCATTGTGGGGGTAAACATACTATCGAGCTGTGTCGAGGTATGTTTGGTACTTGTTATCAGTGTGGGCAGGAAGGTCGTTTCTCTCGAGTATGTCCGAACAGGGGTACGACTTCTTCTCAACCCCAGCCAGGATTTAGAGGTGGCCCTAGCATGATGAGACCTGCTGTTCCTGTTCCATCTTTTCAGCAGTCGAGTGTCCCACGATATCGAGGACCAGGTGGTCAGACTGCCCAGGTTCCTCCTCAATTTCGAGTGTATGCTATGACTGAGGATCAGGCGAAAGAAGCTCCTGGTGGTGTGATTGCAGGTATTTGCATGCTTTGCGATTATCCTGCACGTGTTTTATTTGATACAGGAGCATCTCACTCATTCATATCGCATGCACTTGTTGCATCTCATGATATTGAGTGTACCCCGTTGTATGAGGTTTTGTCGATAGCCACGCCAGCAGGAAAGATTATTTTGTCTGAGCAAGTTGTGCATAATTGTGTATTGGTATATGAGGATAATGTGATGTTCTTGAATTTGATTGTCCTCCCAATGCACGACTTTTATTGTATTGTTGGCATGGATATGTTGACAACAAATCGAGCTACTGTTGATTGTTTTCATGGAGTGGTTCGATTTCGACCTGTTGATGGACTCAAGTGGAATTTTTATGGCAAGGGTTCCCAAGCCAAAATTCCATTGGTATCCTCTTTGGAAATGTCTCAACTTTTGACTAGCGGAGATGAAGGTTATCTTATCTACGCTATTGATGTCTCTAAGAAGGAGCCTTCTTTATCTGATATTCCTGTTGCGAACGAATTCCCAGATGTATTTCCCGATGAGATTCTTGATTTTCCGCCACATCGAGAAGTTGAGTTTAGTATTGATCTTGTGCCGAGGACTGCACCTATATCGAAAGCTCCTTATCACATGGCACCATTGGAATTGAAAGAATTGAAAGAACAATTACAGGATCTTCTCGACAAGGGAAATATTCGATCGAGTGTATCACCTTGGGGAGCTCCAGTTTTATTTGTTCAAAAGAAAGACGGTACTATGCGAATGTGTATCGATTATAGGCAACTGAATCGGGCTACTGTGAAAAATAAGTACCCACTTCCTCGTATTGATGATCTCTTTAATCAGCTTCAGGGTACTTCTGTATACTCGAAGATTGATCTTCGTTCTGGGTATCATCAAGTACGTGTTCGATAAGAAGATGTGCCTAAAACTGCTTTTCGTACCAGGTATGGCCACTATGAATTCTTGGTTATGCCATTCGGTCTCACGAATGCTCCTGCTGTATTTATGGATCTAATGAATCGTGTCTTTCGAGATTATCTTGACCGCTTCGTTATTGTTTTTATCGATGATATTCTCGTGTATTCAAAATCGAACAAGGAGCATACTGAACATTTGAGACTTGTATTTCAAACTCTTCGTAATGGACCTTTATATGCTAAATTGTCCAAATGCGAATTCTGGATGGACAAAGTGATATTTTTAGGCCACGTCATTTCGAGACATGACATATCTGTTGATCCTGCTAAGGTTGAAGCTGCATTGAATTGGCCGAGACCTAAGAATGTTCCTGAGATTCGTAGCTTCATGGGTTTGGCTGGTTATTATCGTCGTTTTATTGAAGGATTTTCGAAAATAGCTAAACCTATTACTCAACTGACACAGAAGAATCAGCGATTCATTTGGTCAGATGAATGTGAAGATAGTTTTATTGAATTGAAGACGAGATTGACCACAGCACTTGTGCTTACTATTCCCTCAGGTACCGGAGGATTTGTAGTGTGTACAGATGCGTCTGGTAAAGGTTTGGGCTATGTTCTGATGCAACATGGGAAAGTGATTGCTTATGCGTCTCGTCAATTGAAATCTCATGAAACACGTTATCCTGTTCATGATCTTGAATTGGCTGCCATTATGTTTGCTTTGAAGATTTGGCGCCATTATTTGTATGGAGAAAAGTTTATTATTTATTCGGACCATAAGTGTAATGCCCAAGAATTGTAGGTTGATAAGATGAGATTATGAAGTTTGCATGAAAGGACACCGTCCCCGCGCCACAGTTTCTACCGCACCCGCGGTGTAAGGGCAGAAAGTAGAGTTTTGAATACAAGAGAGACCGCACCCGCGGAAGAAAGTATACCGCACATGCGGTTGAGTGGCAGTAGGGTCAGCGCACCCGCGGTAAATGACTGAGCGCACCCGCGGTCGTCGAGTCTAGAATTTTGGATGGAATGCCGTAGCTTGAGCGCACCCGCGGTGTTGAGGTAGCGCACCCGCGGTGCTCTGTGCGGGAAATCCACCTTTTCTTCTCAAGTTGACACATGGCATGTATATATATATATAGACTTGGTGCTGATTCAATTCTTCCTCCTTCAGCAGACCAGCAACGAGAGCTCCACTTTTCCTCTTTTCTTCAACACTTGGTTGTGACAAATCCGTTTAATCAAATTACGATCCGAGACTAGATTTGTGCTCCTCTCTTCAATAGCTTCGTAAGGATGTAAGTCTTGTTTATTTCCTACCTGAAGTGAAGTAGATGTTGGGGGAATTTGATATGATTGAGATTATGTGTTCTTATGATTATGGTGATAGTATATTTGAAACCGGATCGAAGTAATGATACCGTATGCGATTATTACGATTTTTTCAGTATATATGTGTATGAAATTATGCAGATTTTCAGAGTTGAAATGTTTATGATATTGATTATGAATTGTGATTTAGTATCGATTGTTGTTGAGTTGATCGGTATCGCAAGATTACGCCGTTATGCCGTCGAATTGTATCGAGATTGGATATTGAACCGTACTAGTATTGGTTGGAGTTGGAGATTGATCTTGTGATATTTGACATTGCCATTTCAGATTTATATTGACAAGATTCGACTTCAAGATTTCGATCACGATAAAGACTGAACAACGGAAGGTATGATTCAATGTTGATTCGGGAAGATACAACTCGAGCTAGATTCGACTTGAGTTTCCCTAAATCACATACTAGATGATTATTACCTTGTGATGCTTTATTTATTGATTTACCTTAAAGCATTGAGATAGGAGAGTCCTTGGTAGATTAGCCAAGCCGGATGTTCGGTTGTGTCGATGGGCGTAGGAGAAGATTCACTCCTATTGTAGACATTCGATACAGAGGACCGAAGTCTGGGAATAAGACGTACCTCCACCCCGATTGGGAGAGTAGGTGGGAGACTTGTTACGTCTTATTCACACCGGGATCCCTAGACTTAGAGTCGAGTCAAAGATATGAATTTGATTTACGTTGCCTGAATTAGATTAGTTGTGTTTCATAGACTATGGAACATATTCCTATTGTTTACATTCATGATAGCATGTTCATGATTTATCTTGTGTATATGCATGTATACATTGTTTTATACTGGGTTTTATTCTCACCGGAGTTTTCGGCTGTTGTTGTGTCTATATGTGTGCATAACAACAGGTGGGGCAGGATCAGGGTCGAGACGAGGATGAGTGAGAGATGATAGCGTGGCGATCACGGGCGTAGCAGAATAATTAGTTGTTGTATTAGACATGTATTAATACTTTTAAATACTAGTTTGATTGTATGAATGAAACAAGTCATGTATTTGCTTGTAATGAAATGCAATAAATCTTATGTATGTGTAGTATATTAAAAGTAAAATTTTGACCCACATTTTCTAACAAAGATCCAATTAATCCCAAAAAGAATCGAGTTAGAGCCCGGGTCCCCACAACAGGTGGTATCAGAGCAATAGATCCTTTAGATTGAAATAGAATAGAATGAGCCGTAGGTTCTGTATAGACTGAGATAGAAGAGAGTGAACGGGGTAGATTGAGTCGTCTTCCTTGCTTTTGTTGTACTAGCATGATTTATTGTTTTCTCTATTACATGTTGTCTTGTTATCTGAGTTGATTACAGCATGTAATTGCAAAGACTGAATCAGAACCGATTCTGGATCAGAGGTATATGATCAGAGGAGGGCTGAGACAGATTGTATAGATTGTGTACTAATCCGTTTGATAATCAGATATGCCTCCTCGACGAGTACCGCAACCAGTAGCAGGTCGGGCACCAGAACAGGGCAGTACATC
>NC_133319.1:8066374-8067242 GCF_012295235.1 Primulina huaijiensis | reverse complement strand
TACTAATCCGTTTGATAATCAGATATGCCTCCTCGACGAGTACCGCAACCAGTAGCAGGTCGGGCACCAGAACAGGGCAGTACATCCAATGATCCGATGGATGTGACCGCTACGCCGATGGAGACTTTGTTAAAGCGGTTTCAGTCATTTCGACCACCTACACTGAAGGGCACAGAGAATTCAGTTGAGTGTGAAAGCTGATTAGATGACATCGAGATGTTATTTGATTCTCTTGACTACACTGATGAACGACGAGTTAAACTGATTGGGCATCAACTGCAAGAAGTTGCCAAGAATTGGTGGCTTACCACAAAGAGGGCCTTGGAGCATCGTGGTACAGAGGTCACTTGGAAGGTGTTCAAGACAGAGTTCTATCAGCGATTCTTTCCCGTCTCCTACCGAAAAGACAAAGGTGCTGAATTTGCCAACCTGAGACAGGGACAGCTGAACATCGAGGAATATGTGGCTAAGTTCTCCACATTGCTTCGATTTGCTCCCCACGTTGCTGAGAATGACGAGGCCGTTGCGGATCAGTTTATCAATGGCCTGAATCCGGAGATATTCACCTTGGTGAACACGGGACGACCCAACAATTTTTCTGATGCCTTGAACAGGGCGAAGGGAGCAGAAGTCGGGTTGCTTAGGCAACGAAGCACTTCTTATATCACTCAGATTCCTAGACCACCCCAGCCCTCGGGTCAGTATCAGCAACCACCTCCCAGATTCGAGAGTGGTGGTAGCAGCAGCGGGAGGAAAGACAGTTTGAAAGCGAAGGGGAAACAGTTCAAGAAATCAGGGAGCAGTTCGTCGAGCTCCAGTGGGCCGAGACAGACAGGGTCGGGCCAGAGATCAGATTATACAGGGGTTT
>NC_133319.1:8060532-8061720 GCF_012295235.1 Primulina huaijiensis | reverse complement strand
CTCATCGAGCCATCCTTCTTCTTAACAAACAAGACTGGCGCGCCCCAAGGTGAGAAACTAGGGCGAATGAACTCCTTGTCAAGAAGTTCCTGAATCTGCTTCTTAAGCTCTGCCATCTCTGTCGGGGCTAGTCGATACGGCGCTTTTGAGATCGGAGCCGTACCTGGCATAAGCTCGATGGAAAACTCCACCTCTCTCTCAGGTGGAACACCAGAGACGTCCTCAGGGAAAACGTCTACGAAGTCTCTAACAATCGGAACATCTGAGGCTGACTGACTGGGTGCCTCGGGGACAGATATAAAAGTTGCTAAAAATGCCCGACACCCTCTATGCATGAGCTTTCTAGCCTGAACATATGGAATAATGCGCGGTAAAGGAAAGTACCTGTCCGGCTCAAATAAGAACTGAGTCATCCCAGGCGGTCGAACGAGAATGGATCTCCGCTGAAAGTCGATCAAAACTCTGTTCCGCGATAGCCAGTCCATCCCCAGAATGATGTCAAACTCTGGCATCGGCAATAAGATGAGATCCGCATAAACAAGATTTCCATGCAGCTCAAGGTCTATGTCTCGGATCACGCTGGTGGCGGGTATCTCCTCTCCCGAAGGCAATGACACCGAATAGGCTACATCTAGCCCGATGGTCTTAACTTTGAGAAAGTTTGCAAAGACCTCTGAAATAAATGAGTGGGTAGCCCCTGAATCTATCAGGGCTTTTGTAGCTGAGCCAGCTATGAAAATTCTCCCTGAAAGTTCGGAACACCGAGCTGAACCCAAATAATCACAAGAGCTAAGCTTATAGACATGCAAAGGTCACAGTTCTTCTAACTAAATCCCGAAAATAATACTGAGTAGAGCATGCAATCCTATCGCAATTCTAAGTTCAAAATCTTAATCCTGATTCCCAAAACATTGGAATGCAAATGTAACTTAAAGCTGTAAGATACCTATCATCAGCATGGTGTCAGGGTTCGTCTCCGCAGCATGGAGAGCAAAAACTCTGCCTTGGGTAGGCAGATTCTTCCGGGGGCACTGCCGTAGCATGTGGTCCGTGCTGCCACTCCTAAAACATTTCCCTGAGCCAAACATGCATGCTCCCGGATGACGGCGTGAGCACTTGGGATAGACTGGGTGCTCAAAGGTGCTCGGGACGACACGTCCCTGCTGCTGCTGCTGCTGCTGCTCCTGC